>NC_133324.1:498178294-498478294 GCF_042186555.1 Aquarana catesbeiana | reverse complement strand
AAATACAGGTGTTCTGTGAAGCCCTCAGAGGTTTATTAGAGAACCTTAGTGAATAAACGGCATCATGAAGGCTAAGGAACACACCAGACAGGTCAGGGATACAGTTACCGTTACTCTGCACCGGTAACTCTGGAGGAGCTGCAGAGATCTACAGCTCAGGTGGGAGAATGAAACAGGGGATAGCGAATCCTTCCCCTCCCCCCCTCCCTCTCTGCGAGTGGATGACCCGGATTGGGCTATTTGGAATCGGAAGGACACTGGCATCTGAGGAATCAGAAGGATATCGGCACCTGGGGAATAACATCTTACGCTCATACCCCTGCAAGGGCAGGGCGCTCCGGTGAGTGCAATCACATCAGGGGGAGATTGTTAATAATTACTGCACGGCTTTATAAATATTCTACTACAAAGAAGAGATCTTCTGGAAGATACGTTATATCACCTTTATGAACATTTTTTGTTGCACACTATATGGGATTTTTTCTTGATACACAGTCAGCTGACGATTTGGACTTTATATTATATATATATATTTTTTAAGGTTTTTTAGGTTTTTTGTACATTATTTCACAGTGGTTTGAACACCACGTGATTTATCTAGTACAATTTTGCACTTGTCACTTTGGATTCCCCAACAAAGGGTCTAATTTATATAAGATTTATATGCACATGGGACTCAGATTTTATATTATATAATTTTTTAATTTTTTGTTTTTTCACTTATATGGGATATTGACTGTGCCAATGTATTTACATACAGTTTACAATTCTCTTTTGCACTGACTAGCACTTATCACTTTATATTCATAATATACACCATTGCATTGATATATTTTCAATTTTTTATTATTTTTTTATTCTTTAGCATTTTTATTACACCTGCCAATTTACACTTGTGAGGGGATTGAATCTTCACACTGGTGCACCCGTCACTTTAGAAAGAAGATTATTTGTATACCGATACTCCCTCTTCATAACACGGCGCCACTCCCTATTTCCTGATTTCATTCAGGTGGGAGAATGTTTCCACAGGACAACTATTAGTCGCGCACTCCACAAATCTGGCCTTTATGGAAGAGTGGCAAGTAGAAAGCCATTGTTGAAAGAAAGCCATAAGAAGTCCTGTTTGCAGTTTGCGAGAAGCCATGTGGGGGACACAGCAAACATGTGGAAGAAGGTGCTCTGGTCAGATGAGAACAAAATTGAACTTTTTTGCCTAAAAGCATAACGCTATGTGTGGTGGAAAAGGAACAATGCACATCACCCTGAACACACCATCCCCACCGTAAAACATGGTGGTGGCAGCATCATGTTATGGGGATGCTTTTCTTCAGCAGGGACAGGGAAGCTGGTCAAAGTTGATAGAAAGATGGATGCAGCCAAATACAGGGCAATCTTAGAAGCAAATCTGTTAGGGTCTGCAAAAGACTTGAGAATGGGGAGAAAGTTCACCTTTCAGCAAGACAATGACCTTAAACATACAGCCAGAGCTACAATGGAATGGTTTAGTTTAAAGTATATCCATGTGTTAAAATTAGTCCAGGCAAAGTAAAGAGCTAAATCCAATTGAGAATCTGTGGCAAGACTTGAAAATTGCTGTTCACAGACACTCTCCATCCAATCTGACAGAGTTTGAGCTATTTTGCAAAGAAGAATGGACAAAAATGTCACTCTCTAGATGTGCAAAGCTGGTAGAGACATACCCAAAAAGACTTGCAGCTGTAATTGCAGAGAAAGGTGCTTCTACAAAGTATTGGCTGAATACAAATGCATGCCACACTTTTCACATTTTATTTGTAAATAATTTTGAAAAGCATTTATCATTTTCCTTACACTTCACAATTATGTGCCACTTTGTGTTGGTCTATCACATAAAATCCCAATAAAATACATTTACGTTATTGGTTGTAACATGACAAAATGTGGAAAATTTCAAGGGGTAAGAATACTTTTTCAAGGCACACTATATGTATGTTAATATAGGACTTCCCTTTTTGGAAGATGTTCCTCTAATTTGGGGTTAAATGCATATGTAACTGATGTTCACATGTATGTATATTTTTATACATTAAACATATTTTTCAA
This sequence comes from Aquarana catesbeiana, assembly GCF_042186555.1. Taxonomy (NCBI): domain Eukaryota; kingdom Metazoa; phylum Chordata; class Amphibia; order Anura; family Ranidae; genus Aquarana; species Aquarana catesbeiana. The sequence goes on along the minus strand of NC_133324.1, from coordinate 498,476,209 downwards.
TATTTCACAGCTATACTGGATCTGGTATGTTCTCCCTGTGATCTATTGCCACTTCCTGTCCTGGTCCTCCTCTGTATGGTAAAGGAGCTTTTTAGGCTGGGCTTCTCCTATGGGTCACAGAAGTGCAATTCGTTTTGCACTCCCGTTTTCAGCCGAGAGCGGTCTGAAGTCCGCTCTCCACTGATATCACTACAATAAGTCGAGGCACTACGTCATGCTGACTTCAGAAGTCTGGATCCTCCGCTGCTGTGATGGCCGCTCCCCATGCTGATTGACAGTTAGCATCTCTCCACTCAGGGAGGAGTGAGAACCGAGCCATTTGCAGTGTTCGGTAGCTTGGTTCTCAGTGCAGAGATGCCGGGGGACAGCTGCAGCATCATTCTGATGCTGCATCCACCTAGGTAAGTATGAATCTAAAAAAAAAAAAATCTTTTCAATCTTTAGGATTCGCAGAAGTGCCCACTTGGAGCGATTGCGACATATACATTTGGTGAGTGTTCCTTTGCTGTGTGCTGCCATGTGCTACGTTCAGACCGTCATTGAGACTTCTAGTTAATAATTTTTGATCTTGATGTATAAATTTAGCATTTTCTTGAATACAAATATTGACTAATTGTAATCTTGTTAGTTTGTTCATTTGTGTAAACACGTCTACGGTGATTAGGACGTTAGATGATTGTGCACTTGATCATTGTATTGATCGTATCTGTTTCTTTATAGTTGCACATGCTTTACAGCTCCTGAAGAAGCTAAAAAGCAAAACATGTAAAGAACAAGCATTGTGAATAATATGAGTATCTGTATTTGTATATGTAAAACAATCTTTCTATGTAATGTTTTATTGAGAGCTAGTATGTGCTCTGTGTCCTTTTGATCAATTTTTTCGAATAAAAATTATTTTATAAGTAATTTTGTGTTGTGGAACCATTCAAATCCCTTATCACACTTTAAAAAAAAAAACGCAGGGGGGTCCCACTACCAATGTAAGGATGCGTGTCTCGACTGTCCAGCAAAGCAAAATGGTTAATGTGACTTTTACCAGACATTCACTGGTGGTGAATTTATCACTGTCAACGTACTGAATGCACCAGGAAGATTCAGCTGCACTGAATGTTTGGTGAATGTCAGATTCATTGCTTTATAAATATACCCCCCAGTGATGCAATGGAATTTTATTATGCGACTGACTGATTATAATGAAGGTAAAACCTACCACTTCGCGGTCTAATTAAATGTCCTGTCAAGGCAATGGACCACATTATTACCTAAGAAACAGGGCAAATACAGATAACGTTTGCTTTAAAGACTGAAGATTTCATTTTCTGGTGCAAATACCCTATATGAGCGCAGAGTATTCCAAGAGGCTACCAGGCCCGCTTCTCTGCTTATAGGGGTATATGTAGAGAATAATGGGATTAAGGAGCACAGTATTATATAGCTCCTGACAAAGTTCATGGTAGAAGAAATGTCTAAGCTTTAAATGTTTTATTTTAAAAAAATGGGGATACTACACTATGACCAGCTTTCCTTTTTAATGAAAGTGGTTATAAAGGCTAAAGGTTTTGCATTCTCGGGAATAAGGTAAAAAATCTTTCCTGTACAGCTCCCTCCCAGCAACCCACTAAATATCTACATGAACTTTGAAAAGAAGGAGAAATGTGGAAAGGAGACTTGATGATACCTTCTTGTACCTTGAACCCACTCTTGCCCACGATTCCTGAATATTGTATGCCAATTTTGCTACAGCCAGGTGAACACTAAGCACAGTGTCTAGATGTGGATCTTCCTTAGCAATTTCAAGCTCAAGAAGAAGATCGCTTAGATCCAGGAACGTCTGGATAATTTCAGAAAGTTCTGCAGACTCCTGAACAAGGCAAGCTCAGAAAATTCAAAGCTCCTTTCAGTTTGCTCTAATCTCTCCCATCCAAGATTACAGCCTTTGTCTGGTTTGTGGATATGAATAGTTTTACACAGTCCGATGACTGAGGACCTAATCATCAGATTAACAAATTAAAGTTTTGCATAGATGGGATACAGAGGTCCTGGACTAATGATATAAAGGTGGTATTCCAGCTTTTGTAGTTCTTTGGGTGACTGTCAACTTCATGTGGCTGGTGGTAATTAGTTCTACGAGTTATGTACTCAGCAAAGACCAACATATCTGTTCCTTTAGCCCTTGCTGTGAAAGGTGTTACTTCATCGTTGCTACAGGTGGTGGTATCTAATACCTGGTGTTTAGGCGTTGGGAAGAATGGAGCAGAAGACAAGTTTAGTCCAGGTTAAGGCTTGGCATCTGGAGGTCTCGTGCTGTGGGTCTCAATAACATTGTGAGCAGTCTCACAAGGTTTTTGAATGATTTGGTGAGCTAGATTAAGGATAGTCTGCAGTGGCACATGAATTGTTGAATAGGATATTAGTAACTTGGGTGGTAGAAAAGCATGTAACAGGCCAGGGTGACCCATGTGGTTGATTGCTGTAGCCTCTCCTGCTGCTGAATGTAATGTGGATTGGTGTACAGGGTTTAAAGCGTCTGGTGTAATTGCATGTTCATTGTTCTGGCTTAGGACAAAGTGCAAGGTCCATCTTGCAGACTCATCGAACACTGTCAACTGAGGATAATGGATGACTTCTTCTTTTGCAGCTTATTTTAAATGTTTGAACTTGGCTAAGGCTGCTGCTTTCTTTCTTTTATTCTGATGAATTTCTAGTAGGGCTCCTGTCTGAGTTGGACTTCCATCTGCCAGCATACACACTTGACCAGTTTGTGCTCCTGGCTGGGCCGCTTCTATTCCTGCCTGTGCTTGAGCACCTTGGGCAGTTTGTGCTTCTTCCTGTGCAAAAGTTTGGCCAGCTTGTACTTCTGCCTGGGTAACTTGAGCCTGTTTACTGTTTGGTTGAGTTTTGATAGCTTCTCATCTATAAGGCTCGGTTCACACCTAAACCGGCCGCGGATCGTACAGCAACGCTGTCCGTTCCTGTTCTCCGTTTCTGGGACGAATCAGGGCAGAATTGTTGCCTCAATTTGGCCCTGAAACGGAGCCAAAGACACACAGCGTATCTGTGCAGTGTGCTCCGCAGCCACATCGGAGATGTATGAACCGGCTCCATAGGGAGTCAGTCACATTCTCCTGCTGTGAGAATTAGATGCGGGGAAACCCGCAACTAATTCACATAGGTGTGAACCCGGCCTTAGAAATGTGGCCTCCAAAAGTGTGTTTGTTAATGGCAGTAAAACTATTTAACCCTAGCAGAAACTCTTCAGCAATATTATCTGATAGAAGAGAAGAATTATTTTCATAAAGTCTTATGTAAGTTTCAAGTACTCTTTTTAGCTTTGTGAGTGCACTGTATAGTTGCTTTGCATTATTACATGCTTCATCAGCAGCAGTTATACATTGCATAGTCCTTTTCCACAGATTCGATAGATTATCAGACATTTCTGCATTGTTTGCTTCATAATTCTCTTCATGTTTCAAAGAAGGCTCAACTGTGTATGAGCATAGGGCTAGCATATACAGTATCTCTCCCTGTTGCAAATCAGCCTCATCTTTGGAAAAAGATTGCTCACTGACTGCAATGGACACACAGATTCTTGTCCAGAAATTTTGCATTTGTGAGCAGTGCAGTGTAGCTATATCTGTGTGCAGCTACAGGTTATGCAGAAAGCAGGTGTTTGTGCAGAGCAGAAATCAAACAGTCTAATACAGCACAGCAATTCCAACAGGAGGGCTAATTCTAGAAACAACAATTTCCCAAACAAATCCAATACACAGAAAATGCCAAGCATGCACAGCTTAACAAACTTAGCAAGAATTGCTTCTTATTAGTGAGTACAAACACACAGTACTGGATTTATAAGGGGGTAAAAGAGGCAATTGCACTGGGTCCCCTGTCAGAGGGGGCCCTGGACTTCCTTTATAAAAAAAATGAAATCTATTTTCCCTCAAGACTTCAGTAGTGTTTTCGTTGAGGAAACTGTCCAGTTTGCAGCCTTTGCCAAGCTCCATTCATGTCTCACTCCATCTCAACAGGCAGTTTTATTACATGATGAAGGGCTTGCTGATACCTTTCCAGGTGGTAATGTAGCTCTTAGAATATACAGTATTTGAGCATAATGGTCATTACCAGATTGTGCTGTGTGCTGCTGTTGCTCTCTGTTCTGATCTTCGCATGGTGGATAATCTGTTCAATACCTGTTCACGTGATGTTCCTCCCCACTTTGCTGTATTTATCTTCTCCACCATGAATGGCGGGTAAGATAAGTTTGATGTCTTGGAATGTACAAGGCATAAATTCAAAGCTACAAGGCATAAATTCAAAGCTAAAGGGATTTCTCATATTTGATTTTATAAAGAGGTATAAACCCCATATTATCCTACTGCAGGAAACACACCTACAGGGGTCTAAAAGTTATGGCTTTAAAAAAAGCCAACATTATGAGAGTGCTTCATGCTGAATACTCCACTTACTCGAGAGGGGTAGCCATCCTGGTCACCAAAAAGGCTGTGGCGCACATTGTACAGGTCAAATTAGATCCTAATGGTAGATATGCTATACTAGTATGTCAAATGTTTAATGTATGCTTAACATTTGTGTGTGTATATGTTCCTCCCCCATTCTCTTTCCAGGTGCTGGAGGTTTTTTTAAAGGAAGCTGTGCTGATCGCACCGGGTCCACTACTATTGCTAGGAGATTTCAATGCAGTGACAGATGGGGTTCTTGACAGACATGGATGTACATCTGACTCTCGCCATATCCTGTCCTGGCTGGAGAGCTACGCTCTCACAGATGTATGGCGACAAAGAAATCCTGGAGTCAGGGAATACTCCTGTCACTCGGAGACTCATAGGACACTGTCTAAAATAGACTTACTATTATCCTCTATAGATGGTCTCCCGATCATATCCAGTGTCAGATATCTCCCAAGAGCCATATCAGATCACTCCCCGCTGGAGGTCATATTAGACCTGAATGCTCCACGGGGACGACGGCACTGGCGTATGAATATACAGTGGCTGCAGGAGGAATTTATCACCCTGAAATGCAAAACAGCTATTGATCAATACTGGGGAGAGAATGGGGAGGAAACACCAGTTCCTAATCAATGGGAAATTGCATAAAGAAAAACTGGCACCATATTTACAAAAAGTCTTTATAGCGGCAGAAAAGGAAGGTATACTCCCGGATTCTATGCGGGAGGCTTTGATTGCGGTGATTCCCAAACCTGGGAAAGATCCGCAAGAATGTGAGTCAAATAGGCCAATATCTCTGATCAACTCTGATGTCAAGAAACTAGTCAAAGTCTTGGCCAGCAGATTGCTATTGGTGATCCTTAAATTAATTAATTCTGACCAGACAGGATTCATACCGGGCCGCTGCACCCAAATGAATCTCTGAAGACTATATGTCAACCTACAGGTCCAACACTCCTATACAAAGATCCCCAAGCGAGTATTAGAGTTAATGGGCTCATATCAGACACTTTCCAGATCCATAGGGGAATGAGGCAGGGGTGTCCCCTGTCCACTCTCCTGTTTGCTCTGGCCATTGAGCTGATAGCAGCTAAACTCAGGACCCATGACACCATTAAGAGATTTTTGGTTGGGGACCTGGAGGAACATGTCTCATTATACGCGGATGACATGCTCCTATACTTGGGAGATTCAGACGCGTCTTTATCTGCTGCAGTTTCCTTAATCCGGGAATTTGGAGATTTCTCTGGTTTTAGAATTAATTGGACCAAATCGGTCCTTTTTCCTCTGGATCCACAGCTAAATTTAAATCTCCCCACACAGTGCCCTTTAGCCGTAACATCACAATTCAAGTACTTGGGAATAATGGTTCAGTTACCGGTGGACTCATTTAATGAGGTGAACCTATGGCCCATAATTAGAGCTTTTAGTGACAGGATCCAGAAATGGAAGGACCTACCACTTACATTGCTGGGTAGAGCTAATCTATTCAAAATAATTTTGCTGCCTAAATTTCTTTATGTGCTCTCTAATGCCCCAATCTATATCCCGAAAAAAATGTTTCGTTATATGAATTCATTGCTGACTTCCTTTTTGTTGGGGCACCAGGGCGGCTAGGGTCTCCTTGGAGCTCTTACAATTACTAGTGAGGAGGGGGGGGACTGGCGGTACCTGACCTCGGCCTATACTATCTAGCCTCACAATTAGTACATATTCATTGGCAAATGTTCCCACAGCTGAATAATGCTGCAACTGCGGTTGAGGCGGCATTGGTAACTTCTTATGAAACCTTATTAAATTTCTTTAGGGGGTGGCGCCCACGGTAGGGGATTGGGAGATGCTCAGATTTGCTAAGCAGATCATGGGGATCTGTCTAAAACATATAGCAACAGTCCTCTTCATCTATCACCCAATGCCCTGTTATGGTTTAACCCCTGTTTGAAGGAATTTTTCCACTTAGAAGATGGATATAGATGGGCCAAATTTGGGCTCATGTATCTCCATCAATTGTAAACCTTTGCACAGTTGAAGAGGGAACTGGATATCCCAGAGACATGGGCATTCCAGTTCACTAGACTGAAACACGCTGCCCATACCCAGTTCGGGTCAGGGCCAGTATCTCTTGAAAATTCTAAACTATAAAAGCTCCTTTAGGGTTGTGTTTGATATGTGCAAAGAGAGATCACACAAATACTTAAAAGTATAGCATTTATTAAAAGTAATGACAGATACAGATAACATTAGAAAAAATAACAAGAATACTTAACTAAAGATGCTATTTCCACCATGGAGTCTCGTTTTCTGTTACGCAACATGGCTGGTCAGATCAGAAGCTTGTATGGTTGCAAGCTCTTGTTTGAGACTAGCCTATTCCAGTTTGGGCTGTGGTAGATACAGGCTAGTATGTGAGTAAATGACCAATCAAAGTTGTTGGGACAGTGATATCACCTTTTAAGGGAGATAGTGGGCTCGGTCATCCTGCATTCCTCAAGCTTTACATCAGTAAGGTAAAACAATACACATGACCTTATATGTCTCCTTGACCAGGATTTGGAGGCCTAGAATTCATTAGTGAGCCACAATATAAACCAACAATAAGGAAATATAAAATATACAATTTCCCCATCACCCCCTGGCCCTTTTGATTTCACAAAAGTTTGTCGAGCTGGGTGCTGTCAGCGGGGCCCCCCATGGCTCAATTTTCAGAAAATTCTTGTGAGTCCTGTATGGCACTAAACCCACATCATAAAAAAAACTATCAATAAATGGTGTATTACATGCTGTTCATACTCATTCAGTCACTATGTGATTCGTTTTCTGTATTCTGCAAAAAAAACTTGGTTGATCCTGCTGCTCTCTATCTGTTCATGACCCCAATTCAGCTAGGGATTTTACAGCTGTGGCAACTATGCTCTGTTTCGTTTTCAATGAGTTTCTATGCTGAGCATTTCCTCCCTATCACATCTGAGCAGCCCATGTGACTACAGAGTCACATATTTTATTTATTTATTTATTTCAGGTACTTGTATAGCGCCGTCAATTTATGCAGCGCTTTTACATATACATTGTACATTTACATCAGTCCCTACCCTCAAGGAGCTTACAATCCCTAACTCACATTCATACATACGTCGGTTTATACACAGTGGTAAATGACAGCCCACTCCTCCCTCCTCTGCCCACTAACCAGCTAAACACAACGAAGGCAGAAAAAATAATAAAGATTTTATTTGAAATATATATTTGTATGAAAATTTAAAACCGTTTACTGATATTAAGCAGAGAATTAGAAGCTACTCCTGCTTATGGTTCCCTGCAGACTGGCTGGGAAAGATCTGGGTCATGTGACAGCTGTTTGGTGGAGCTTCAATGAGGCTTTGGTGAGGCTTTGTGGGGCTTCAAGCGAGCTTTGCCATAGACTTCTATGGAGATTTGAAGATGCTTTGAAAGCGACATGGGGTATAATGTTTGAAGTGAAGTCAAAGCAAAGCAAGATGTAAACAGAACTGTAAGTCTCTCTCTCTATCTCTCTTTTTTCCAATATGGTGCCCTATGTACAGTTTGCTTTACTCATTAAAGCAGGATTGTCCAACATGCACAAGATAGTATATATGTATTGGGTGAAGAAGCAGCAGGAGCCTACTGTGTTTGCTGATCTATGATTTTAATATGCTCCTCGGTTTCTGCAACATAAGAACATTTATTACAATGCCACATGCTGCACAATCCCTAGCAGAGAATACCTATTTTTTTTTTTCCTATAGAATTCACAAGGACCCACACAAGGACTCACAGGGTAAACCATTGTTATCTGCACTAGGCTAAGATGTTATGACAGTCAAGATTTTAAAGTATAAAAGTGGGGGTGATGTACATTATATAAATGTATGTGTATAAATAAATGTATAGAAGCGATTCATATGTAGACCTGTCAGGTTTTTGGCACAGTTGCTCTATAAGAAAATCTCAGTAGAGACCCCGCTTGCTTCATGAGGAATGTAGAATAAACTGCTCCCCCCTCATTCAGAACTTCTCCCTTCCAACATGGTAAAATAACAGGGAGCCAGCTCTGTATCCTTCAACAAAGCATCAGGACAAAGAATTGCCATGGCAACCTGGAGTAAGCTGACAATGAGAATGCACAGCAAAACAAAGCCACGTGAACTAAAGAGATTTCAAGAGGCAAATGTATAGAAATACTGTATATAATCTGCAGGGTTAAATGTCACCTTCAGTGATGACTTCCTTTACTGTATTATGAATTACACTACGCTTCCTAAAACTGGATACACCATGCAATGGATCGACACTGCAGTCTGATCTGTAAATGCTGACTGCACAGTCAGTTTGCAGAACTATCCATGCAAAAAATATATATTTTTTTTTCATGGCTCTCTCTCTTTTTTTCATGGAACCCTGCAGTAACTTCAATGGCCTCATATGGAAATTGTATACAATGCGTAGCATGACAGTTTACAGCTATCAACTTAGTACACATATTGCTGCAACGTACAGGGAAATTAAAATGTCTTCCTTATCCCGAGCTTAGCAAGGGGTACCCAACGTAACAAATGATGGCATAATTGTAGAAACTATTTTTGTTTTCAATCTTAGTTTATTTTCAAAAGTAAGAACACAAAGAATATAACAGAAAAATACCATTCTTTACAGTTTGGCAACACATATAGTATACATAGAATAGTGAGGTGTACTTTACCCATGTATAAACAGGAGTGATCATTTTAACATACAGCTTTCGGTGAACTACTGGTATATCATATTGTATATTGAAATCTTTATTCTAAGAGAGGAATAATATACGGGTGGGGGCCAACATATAATGAACCTTGTGGTTTCGCGGGTTGGTGTTATCTGAGGGTTCCCTCTCAACGAATTAGACTGCTGTAGAAGTCTTTTATTCACCTATTATAGATAATCAAGTCATTTAGCTAGTCCAAAGATATGATCTTTAACTATATATGTGAGTGGTCGGTTCAGTACTTAACAAAGAGGAGACAGAAAAAGTCAGAAATAAGAACGTGAGTAGAAGTGTGGGATGGTACCTGAGGCACCAGGCACTCCAGCATGGCTAATCGGCGGGTAAGGGTGGGGTATCTCTGACCCAAAGGGAAAACTCATCAGAATAGCGAAACATGGACCATGAGGTCCAGGTGGCGGTAAACTGCTCCTCCTTTCCCACTTCCTCCGCCAACAGGCGCTCCAGATCTCTTATCTGGTCCACTTCAACCACCCATTCTCCCAAGGAAGGCACATCTGTCGTTTTCCAATGTCGGGGGATCACTGTCCTAACTGCTGCCAGAAAGTGGCGCAGTACATCTTTTTTAATCGACTTGAGGGGGCCTGGGAGTATAGATAATAGGGCTATCTCTGGTGTGGGTTTGATTGATGTCGCCATCAGCCTGCTGTAAAGATCAAAGACCTTTTGCCATAGTTTCCAGATTGGAGGGCAAGCCCACCAGATGTGAAGCATTGTCCCGCTAGAGGACAGGCATCTCCAACACACGTCTGTCAAAGAGGGGTTAAACTTTTTAATATCTACTGGGCATCTGTACCACCTCGTTAATAATTTAAACCCTTTTTCTTGGTTCTTGGTTGCCAGGGAAATCCTATGCGTTAGGATAAAGCTTTTTTGCCAATCAGTGGGGGAGATGGAGTGTTGCAGCTCCGCTTCCCATTTCTGTGTATATGTTGGAAGGTCAGGGGCATATTCGTTCAGTAGTAGGGAATACAACAGTGATACTACATGTATTGGTGGGTCTGGTTGTAAAAGCAGTTCGTCAAAGTCTGATGGGTCGGCCAGTATCTCTGAGATGGATGAGAAAGTGCGTATGTATGACGTTATTTGACCCCTTTGTAACCACATTGTTGAGGTCCCTAATTCCGTCCGAGAGGGTATGTCCGTTCTCAAGGATGGGTCAGCGCGTAAGACCTGTGCTAAACGTCTATGGCTATCCCTACTCCAGGGTCCAAATCTTAACTTGTTCGCTGCTGGGGGGAAAGCCGGAGTCCCGAAGAGAGGGGTCATTGGGCCCTGGATTTTAGACAATTTACTCGCTGAGATCATGCGGTCCCAAATCTGGAGAGTTTGGCGAGTAAGAGCAGTGGAGAATAAGCCGTCCCCACGCCCAGCCATAGGGGTCCATGGCAGGGCGCAAAGATCAGCCTCATTAAGATATTTCTCTAGTTGAACCCAAAGTTTGGAGGAAGAGTGGTGGAACCAATCCACTATACGCACGAGTACCGCTGCCTTATGGTATATAGAGGCATCTGGGACCCCCGCACCCCCCCTGACTTTCGGGAGAATCATTGTGTCATGTTTTATCCTGGGGCGACGTCCCTGCCATATAAATTTAAAGAAGATCTGACGGAGCCTTTTGAAGAACGAGGTGGGGATATAGATAGGAATGGTCTGGAAAAGGTATAAGAATCGAGGGAGAACATCCATCTTCAAGAAACTATTTTTGTTTTTCAATCGACAGAACGTTCAGTTTTCGACTCATCTATGGCCGGTTTTAGGTCTTTTGGTTCGTTTAATGTAATTCCATACACTGTAGTAAATTTTGACTAGATGTGGCATTTTGAAATGTATGTTCAGTTTAAATGGCAAAGTTGCTCAGTAGCATAAATGTCTAAAAATGAAACTTTAATAGCAGGGTTTTGCTCATGAACAACAGACTCTCTAAACAAAAGCTTATAGAAATCTACTAAATTATAGCCCAACTATAAGTCAAAACCAATTTAGTCTTAGAAATAACAGAGAGAAGATTATTTCAGGCTTTCATGGCCCATTATAACCCCATTATTTACATTTTCATTCAATTCCTATCCCAGTGACACCAGGACAGGGAAGGAGGGAAACAGAGCTGGGAGGTACAAAGCGATAAAAACCTCATAAAGAGTCCATACATTCCCCATGCTATTAAAATAAGTATTTTTGTTGGTGTCTCTTTTCCAGGTGGAGAGATTTTCTATCATTCCTGTGCAAATGACAGCCTGCTATCTGAACAGGAAGAGAGGGGCAAACCTGACTAAGGTTCAAACCTTTTCTCACTCGAGCCAAAACAAAGAGAAAGCATTTTGGCCTGAACTGTGAAAGCCACAACCAAAAAAGGCAAACAGAGGAAAAAGATCTGGTCACCGATACTACCTACATACCACGCTGATGACTGTGAGATAGTGTTCAAAAAGCAGCAGGAGAGGCTTGGAAAGCATAAATCCACAGAATGAATGAAGCAGATGCAGGGAAATGCATGCAATGCATGTCTTCAGGTACAGCTTGCTCTCCAGTAAAGAGAATAGTGAGCAACACAGTAGTTACATCACCATCTTAGATCAGGGCTCAACATTTCAAGTCCTGAGCTACTCGCCATGCCTTAAGAGTTACTCGCCACCACTTGCCCCACCCAACCCCTACCCTGCTCCTAATTCGGCCCCTAAACACGCCCTCATAAATTATCTCATAAAAAACACTGTTAAATGTTTTAGGCAGAATTAAGTTACAACTTTAACAATATTAACAATGCATATTTCATTGACTGATAAATAAAATAAGGATAAGATATGATTGGCTACTAAAGGCACTGTACACATCATTACTGCCTTGTTAAGTAAAAATTGTAATGCTATATTAAATATAGCATTAAAAAAAATTAAAACCAATGAATGACACTTTCACTGATTTAGGATGCAAAGAGACTTACAGCGAAGCAAAGCACTGGACAGGGGAGCGGGAACTGCCAAAGTTAACTTTTCCTATTAACAAGCTGGAGATTGGTTGCTAGGCGGTCTGAGCAACCAATCACTAGTTTGTTAATAGGAAAAGTTAACTTTGGCAGCTCCTGCCCAAACCCCCTCCCTGCCCCGCTCCCACCTCATCTAGTTCTTTGCTGACTCCCGCTGTATGTCAGGCCCTGCTATCCTTCATTTATCTACTGGAATCCATTACATGCTGATGACACATTCTTATCTTGTAAGTGCAATCCTCTTTAGTATAAATACATTGAACCTTTGATGTACTGCACTATGGGAGTATTTTTTGTTTTTTACTTCTGAGTATGGAGTGATTGGTGAGAATTGAAGAGAGCCTATGAGGTTTCTGGGGAGACCTAATTCCCTACGCTTGGTGTGACCACTTTTATCCATAGTCAGGGATAGCTGGTAAGCAGGCTTACTTACTCTCACTGGGTGTGGAATGAGATTCTCTCTGGTGTGGAGGAATATCACCCTATCTTCACTTATAGCCCTTTTATCTGCATGGAGCATGGATGTTGGCTACTATACCCATTCTTCAATATATACAATTCTACTTCCTTCACTCCTCTTCCCTTCTCTGTCGGGGTCCCCCAAGGTTCTGTTCCTGGACCTCTTTTATTTTCAATCTACACCTCTTCCCTGGGTCAGCTGATAGCCTCTCACGGCTTTCAATATCATTTCTACGCTGACGACACACAAATCTATCTCTCCACCCCTCAACTCACTCCATCAGTCTCCTCACGCATCACTAACTTACTAACCGACATATCTGTATGGATGTCACACCACTTCCTCAAACTCAACTTGTCCAAAACCGAGCCTATAATATTTCCTCCCTCACGTGCCTCTTCCCCTGACTTGTCTGTCAAGAGCAATGGCACAACCATCCACCCGTCCCCACATGTCAGGGTACTAGGTGTTATCCTGGATTCTGAACTCTCCTTTCGGCCCCACATTCAATTGCTTTCCAAAGCTTGCCGCCTCAACCTCCGCAACATCTCTAAACTACGTCCCTTTCTAACCAATGAAACCACAAAGCTCCTGATTCACTCCCTGGTTATCTCTTGACTCGACTACTGCAACTCCCTCCTCATTGGCTTACCTTTAAATAGACTATCCCCCCTTCAGTCCATCATGAATGCTGCTGCCAGACTCATCCACCTTACAAACCGCTCAGTGTCTGCTACTCCCCTCTGCCAATCCCTCCATTGGCTGCCACTCGCCCAACGAATTAAATTCAAAATACTAACAATAAGTTACAAAGACATCTACGACTGTGCCCCCAGCTACATCACTAACCTAGTCTCAAAATACCAACCTAATCGCCATCTCCGTTCTTCCCAGGACCTCCTGCTCTCTAGCTCCCTCATCACCTCCTCCCATATCCGCCTCCAGGACTTCTCCCGAGCCTCGCCCATCCTCTGGAATTCCCTACCCCAATCTGTCAGACTGTCTCCAAACTTATCCACGTTTAGACAATCCCTGAAAACTTTCCTCTTCAGAGAAGCCTATCCTGCCTCCATCTAACAACTGCACTATTTTCTCCATTAGCTCATCCCCCACAGCTATTACCCTTTTGTATAACTTGACCCTCCCTCCTAGATTGTAAGCTCTAACGAGCAGGGCCCTCTGATTCCTCCTGTATTGAATTGTATTGTACTTGTACTGTCCTCCCTAATGTTGTAAAGCGCTGCGTAAACTGTTGGCGCTATATAAATCCTGTATAATAATAATAATAATAATAATATGGACTTGTGATATTGGACTTTTATTAGTTCTATCATTGCTTGATATTTTGTTATTTTATGCTACTGTTCTAGCACTGCATTTTTTATTTTACTACTACCTGCTAAGAGAATGACAGGGGTGGAGGCTGGGAGGATAATCGGCACCCATTCAACCCCAATTGTGGCAGCACAGACCACACTTGCCATCAGCATATTTACACTCGCCTAATGCGAGCAGGCGAGTGGAAATTTAGAGGGCCGTCTAAGATGACCTCACACTAGAGATACACAGCTATAAGACTCAAGGTACAGAAGTATCTAGGCACACAAAGTGCACTGCTATTTTTCTTGTGGAATTCAAGAGAATAGGTCCTTTTTTATGATCATAACTACACACAATTACCGTTTTTACATGTTCCCAATGTTTTTGGGTTCAGGTTCATTTTACGTAAGTCCACTGAAGGATAGGATAAGCAGCCTCTGACATAATGCCTAATTTAGAGGCATTCACATTTTAAGGTTAATAAACTTAATAAACTAGAAACTTTTAAACTTAATTAAAAAGTTATTTCACATTAAAATGAATAAGGACACCTTTAAAGTAAATTAAATGCATTTAATAGATGTAAAATTTTAAATAACTTTGCAATATACTGGTACCATTTTTTGCCAAATTCTACTGGTATCCTTAAAATACAGGCTGGCCAGTTGTAGCTACCTTTTCCCTCCTAAACTTTCAGTCGCCACAGCCCCTACTTCACAGAAAGTACTGTATAATAATAATGAAGAAAGCTTCCTTAACTAGCATATAATGAAGTAGAAAAGCAGGAACTAATCAGGGATGTATGTACTATCACAAAGGACACAATCCTGTTTCATCACTGTCAAGAGCTGTCAGTGAATAGGGCTAGTTATGCCATTAATTTGCCTTTCTGCATAGCCTCTGCCTCTCTGCTTCACTGGCAAGAAGTATGGGCTTAATATTGTAGGTGTAGAGGAATGCAGGAAAAAAAGTGTCTGGCCCCTCCTATAATTGGGAGATGGAAAATTGTATACATAGCACCCAAATACTACCAATAAAGCCACAGTCTCCAGATATGAAAAATAAAAAAAATGAAAATTGCAACGGATTAATAATACAACTACATTGTTCTCCTAAATGCCTAATCCTTACTGCTAGACGGGCCCCCGCTACCTTTTTTCCCCTGCACTCCAGCAGTCGGACATCACTGACATCATCAAGACCAATGTTGCGACCATGGTCTTGCATGGGACATGAGGACACAGTCCACTGCCAGAGAGTATATACTTTGCATACATATACAGGTGCAGCTCAAAAAAATTGAATATCATCAAAAAGTTAATTTCAGTAATTCAATTCAAAAAGGGAAACTCATATTACATAAATTCATTACAGAGTGATATATTTAACCACTTACCCGCCCCCCGTCATTATACGGCGGCTCTTTGAAGTGGAATATTGTTGTTATGGCAGCAGCTAGCTGCCTCTAACTCAAAACATGCAACCTGTATAATTTTTTAAAACGTCGCATATGGAGATTTTTAAGGGTAAAACTTTGTCGCCATTCCACGAGCAGGCACAATTTTGAAGCGGGACATGTTGGATATCAATTTACTCGGCCTAACATCATCTTTCACAATATAAAAAAAAATGGGTGTTGGGAAAAAAATATATGTTTGGGGGTTCTAAGTAATTTTCTAGCAAAAAACAAAGATTTTTAACTTGTACACAAGTTTGAAAAATAGGCCTGGTCCTTAAGTGGTTAAAGCATTTCTTTCTTTTAATATTGATGATTATGGCTTACAGCTAGTGAAAACCCAAAATTCAGTATCTCAGAAAATGTGAATATTGTAGACTCATGGTGTCACACTCTAATCAGCTAATTAACTCAAAACCACTCTAAAGGTTTGCTAAGCCTTTAAATGGTCTCTCAGTCTGGTTCAGTAGGTTACACAATCATGAGGAAGACGGCTGACTTAACAGTTGTCCAGAAGACAGTCATTGGAGTCACCCTCCACAAGGAGAAAAGTCACAAAAAGTCATTGCTAAAGAAGCTGGCTGTTCACAGAGTGCTGTATCCAAGCATATTAATAGACAGTTGAGTGGAAGGAAAAAAGTGTTGTAGAAAAAGGTGCACAAGCATAAGAGATAACTGCAGCCTTGAGAGGATTGTGAAGTAAAAGGCCATTCAAGATTTTGTGGAAGATTCACAATGAGTGGAATACGACTGGTGTCAGTGCTTCAAGAGCCACCACAAACAGACGTATCCAGGACATGGGTTTCAGCTGTTGCATTCCTTGTGTCAAGCCACTCCTGAAACAGAGACAATGTCAGAAGCGTCTTACTTGGGCTAAGGAGAAAAAGGAATGGACTGTTGCTCAGCGGTCCAAAGTCCTCTTTTCGGATGAAAGTAAATTTTGCATTTTATTTGTAAATCAAGGTCCCAGAGTCTGGAGGAAGAGTGGAGAGGAACAGAATCCAAGTGGCATGAGGTCCAGTGTGAAGTTTCTACAGTCAGTGATGATTTAGGGAGTCATGTCATCTGCTGGAGTTGGCCCACTGTGTTTTATCAAGTCCAAAGTCAGTGCAGCCTTCTACCAGGAAATTCTAGAGCACTTCATGCTTCCCTCTGCTGACTAGCTTCATGGAGATGCTGATTTCATCTTCCAGCAGGACTTGGCACCTGCCCACACTGCTAAAAGTACCAATACCTGGTTTAATGATCATTATATCACTGTGCTTCATTGGCCTGCAAACTCGCCTGACCTAAACCCCATAGAGCGGGGGTCAGCAACCAGTCTATCCTGATCGACCTTTCGATCGCAGGCAGGTGTCAGGTCAATTGGGAACACTTCTCTGCTTTACCGACCCCCGCTACTTCAGCGCCAGTCCTTCCTCAGCCTCCTCGCTCGTCCTTCCTCCCAGGACAGCAGGAGGTTACACATCCCTGGACGAGCGATGGATGGCGGGAGCTTTCCAAGTTAACTTCTGAAGTTAACTGGCTGATGATTAGTTGCCAGAACATGGGATGGTGCTCGCAACCAATTAACAGCGTGGTATTATGGAAAGCTAACTCCGGCAGCTCATGCTCCCGCCCTCCTGTGTCCAGAGATGTACAGCCTCATTTGTACACCTATGTAGGTAGGAGAAGCAAGCTGTTTTTTATTGCTGTATGTATATGTGGGAAGGGGGGGGGGGGGGGGGGTTTGAGGTAAAGGGGGCAGATGGCACTATTGTGGGGGAATTTCAAAGGAGCAGAGGACATTGCTATGGGGATGGGGGGGCAGAGTGCACAATTGTGGGGGGGGGATTTCAAGGGAGCAGAGGACATTGGTATGGGGAGGGGGGGGGCAGTGGGCACTATTGTGTGTGTATGTGTGTGGAGGGGGGAGAGATGACAAAGGAGCAGAGGACATTGCTATGGGGATGGGGGGGATGTCAAAGGAGCAGGGGACATTGCTATGGGGATTGGGGGCAGAGGGCACTATTGTGAGGGGTGGGATGTCAAAGGAGCCGGGAACATTACTATGGGGATGGGGGGGGGCAGAGGGCACTATTGTGTGTGTGTGTGTGGGTGGGGGGTGACGTCAAAGGAGCAAAGGGCATTTCTATGGGGGGCAGAGGGCACTATTGTGGGGGTGAAGGGAAAGGGGCAGAGGGCCAGAGGACACTACCGTGGGGAGAGGGGTAATGTAAAGGGGGGCAGAGGTCACTGCTATGGGATGGGGCAGAGGGCCAGAAGACACTACTGTGGGGAGGGGTGATGTGAAGGGGGGCAGGGGTCATTGCTGTGTGGGGGGATAGAGGACACCACTGTGGACAGGGCCAGCGCCAGCATAAGGCTGCTTAGGCAGCAGCCTTAGAGCGCCAGGATATGGGTGGTGGTAGTAAAATCCAAACCCCCTGCAGTTGAGGCTGCAGAAAAAGGGACTGGGGAATCTGTCCTTAGTCCTTTTCTCTGTCTCAAATATGACAGACATCAGGGGTCTATTTAAACCCTTGTTATTTCACCAAAGCCCCCCAACAGGGTTTCTAAAAAATAATATTGCAAAATTTAATTGAAAAAAGTTGTACAATTTAATCAAAAAATAAGATAATAAAAAAAAAAACTACTGACACCATCCACTGCCC
This sequence comes from Aquarana catesbeiana, assembly GCF_042186555.1. Taxonomy (NCBI): domain Eukaryota; kingdom Metazoa; phylum Chordata; class Amphibia; order Anura; family Ranidae; genus Aquarana; species Aquarana catesbeiana. The sequence goes on along the minus strand of NC_133324.1, from coordinate 498,458,084 downwards.
TATTGGCACTGTCCACTTGTATTGGCACTGTCCACTGACATTTGTTTTATTACATGTTTCTATGTTTTCCTTACTATTTAGTTAGGCCTTGCTAGTTAATATTTTTTAAAAAATCAAGGGCGCCGAACCCTGGTGATCTATTTTATGATGTTCAGGTAGATCTCCACCTCTGAAAGGTTGCCACCCCCTGCCATAGAGAATCTGTGGGGTACTGTCAAGAGGAAGATGTGAGACACCAGACCCAACCTTACAGACGAGCTGAAGACCACTAACAAAGCATAACCTCAGCAGTGTCACAGGCTGATCGCCTCCATGCCACTCCGCATTGATGCAATAATTTAAGTAAAAGGAGCCCCCGACCAAGTATTGAGCGCATACTATACTGTACATTGACATGCTTTTCAGTAAGTCAACATTTCTGTATTAAAAGCCCTTTTTTTTCTTTTTTTTTGGGTCTTATGTAATACTCAAAATTTTCTGAGATACTGCTTGAAATATATCACTCTGTTTGGAAATAGTTTGTATAACGTATGAGTTTCACTTTTTGAAATGAATTACTGAAATAAATGAGCTTTTTGATGATATTCACATTTTTTGAGATGCACCTGTATATACACATAACCATCAGTCCACAGGTTTATAAGGGGAGACACATACTTCTGCAATTTATTTCTGAAGCTACTTTTCTGTTTGTGGAGCCTTAACGCCATTTACATTTGAATTACCACTTTCATAATTTACTTATAGAGAGATATAGCCCCTTTGTTAATTAGGAGCAATCAGTTCTGTTTTGTGGATGTGACAAGCATAGCACACAGGACAGAGAACAGAGAGCTGAAGCTGCAAACTCTGATTTCTCTGCTGTCCTCCTCCCCCCTTTCTCAGCTCAGAGTGGAGGGAGGAGGGTGTCAACCCTGTGCATTTTATGCTCATGTAGTGTAATCACTGCACGGGCAGAAAGGGGGATGTAATCTGTCTGCTGATAGATCACAAGGTCAAACCTGGCAGAAATCTATGGCAGTTTTCTATATGAAAAACTGCCACATTCCTTCTGTTAATCAGATGCAGCCTAGTTTCAATTTCACTCTGAAATAGAAACTGGTGCAGATAGATCTGAAACCGGTCTATATGTTCTTTAAATGTGGCGTCTGCCATTTCCAACAGCTTCCTGCACCATTAGGCCTCATGCACTCTGGATGTTTTTGGACGTTTTTACAGCAGCTGTTTTTGGCAGCAGATGTTTTTTTCTACAGTCATTAAATTCTCCATCATGTTATCCTATGTGTCCATGCACACATAGGCTGTTATCAGCAGTTTTTGAGCAGTAAAAAACTAATGGGTTCTGAGAGACATTTTTCAGCTGTAAAAACGCTCTAACGCTGATAAACGCCGATAAACACTGATAAACGTCAATAAATGCTCAAAAACGTCGCTCACCAGCATTTAACGTTTTCGATCCATTGGAAAAAAAAATTTTAAAAAAAGAAAAGAAAAAACGCTAACGCGGAAAAACCGCCAATAGATGCTAAAAAACGCTATTACAAAAACAAAAAAAAGTTGAAAAACTCACTGCAAAGCTACTGACGTTTTTAGAACGCTATTTTAACGTCCAGTGTGCTTTAGGCCTTATAATGATGCAGGAAGCTTAGTTAATTCTCCGGCATGTGTCTTACCTTTAGCTTCTGCAGGAGATCATCTCGTTCAATCTCCAGCTCTGTGAGGTCTGGTCTCTGTCCTTTCAGTTGAAGTATCTCCTATTGCCAGAGTAAAGAAAAACAATTGTATTTATACATATTGTACAGCAGGGGTAGGCAACCTCAGCACTTCAGCTGTGGTGAAACTACAAATCCCATCATGCCTCTGCCTCTAGGAGTCATGTCTGTAGTTGTCAGGGTCTTGCAATGTCTCATGGGACTTGTAGTTTCAAAACAGCTGGAGAGCTGTGGCTGCCTACCCCTGCTGTACAGTATATGAACTACATTCAGTAAAAAAATATGAACTGCCTTAGAAATTTAAACACTTCATAGTTGCTGGTTGCATCAGATAAGCCTCATCTTTCATGCCTAAATGAAACATGCTTCCAAATCCTTAAATAAATATGTTTTAGCACAGACATGGTCCACTGTGCACATGATGTCACCTGGTGGTGGTGAATACAGGTTTTGCCCAGTGCTCTAAAACTGTGTTTAAGTACCAGGTTTCTCTTGTGAGCTTAGGTACCCTGTCCTATGAAATCAGGCTATTGATAAGTTTTTGATTCCAGCCTATCCTCGGGGGCCTTCTATTTGTTTGCCATCAAACAGATTTGGACCTTTTCTCTGTGCAGCTTCCATTACCTTTTCCCATTTGTGGACTATGACTCACTGATGATTCAGTTCTTTACTTCAGATGCCTATCAGGGGTTGCCCACAGAGCAAATCTGAACCAAACCGCAACATCGAACTTACCTAAGGGAGTCCATGGTAATTATTGGAACTCCACAGACTCTATGTGGTTGATTTGCTTAAGGCAAATAGACTGTTTACTTTGCAAAGAGCAGTTGCACACTGTAAGAGCAGTTGCCACAGAGCTTAGTAAATGAGCAGGAGCTCTGCTGACCATCATCCAATCATGTGGAAGCAAAAATGCTGTTTTTTTGAATTTTCCTTGCATGTGATTGGGTATTGTTTGCAAAGTGAAGCTTTACTTCATTTACTAAGCCCTGGAGCAACTGCACTTGAAGAGCGCAACTGCACTTTTCAAAGTGCACAGTCTATTTGCCTTTAGTAAATCAACCCCTATGTCTTGGTTGACCTGACCACTAGGGAGAGAAAAATCTATGACAGTTTGCTTAGAGTTTGCTTAGGCCATTAATAGCTCTGTTGTACACCAGCAACACCTTTCTTACTAGGTCAGCTTAAAGAGGCTAAACGACTAAACATAATCTGGGCATTTTAGAGCCACCTGAACTAATCCCAAACTATATTGGAAGCAACATTTCTAAGTTTCCTAAACATTAGGGAATCTGCAAAACATTCAGTTTCTTCCCTTTTAAATATTAGTGACCTGCCATCAAAAAGGACAATAGGGCTTAATTTGGGCCTTTACAATCTGCCTACAGAAAAACAGTAATCCAGACAAGTTCCTCAAGGCCAGCTCTCCCCTTTAGCTGATTCCAACTATCCATATTTTCATATATAAATGGATTTTATCACCTTTTATGAATCTGTGTCACTACCATTGGTAAAACATGGGGTTGATTTACTAAAACTGGAGAGTGCAAAATCTGGTGCAGCTTTGCATAGAAACCAATCAGCTGCCAGGTTTTTTTGTCGAGGCTTAAAGTGGTTGTACACCATGTACGACCAATTTTACCTACAGGTAAGCCTATAATAAAGCTTACCTGTAGGTGCTTGAAATATTTCCTAAACCTCCACGGTTTAGGAGATATTTACAAAAAAGCCAAGCGCCAATGACTACAGCGCATGCGCACTTTAGAAAGGGCACACCGTGCCGTTTCTAATAGGGGTCGTGCCGTGACTGGTGGCTCCTGCACGCAGGCTTTGGTTTCAGGTAAGTGACACATAATGGGCTATGCATAGTAGCCCATTATGCTTTACCTTTGCAGGGAAATAAAGAGAAAGTAAAACCCACCAGGGTTTACTTCCTCTTTAATTGAACAAGTTTAAGCTAGAAGTGGATTGGCTACAAAGCACAGTTGCACCACTTTCTGCACTCTACAGTTTTAGCAAATCAACCCCATAGTGTCCACTTACGAAAATATTTATTATATTACAATTTACCATTTCCTAGATAATCTGTGATGGCAGCATTCATTTTTTAGGCTTTCTTTCTTCTATTTTCATCTGGTGATCCAGCCAGTAAGTCTGTTTTTCAAAACAACAAGCTCCCCAGCACAACATATCAGTTCCAGAGATCAGATAAACCATTTAACACTAGCAGGGGTGCTTACAATGATTAGGTTTTATTTATTTATGTGAAACCTTTATCACAAAAAGAAACAAATGGTTTACTGTAACTGATTATAAAGTGTGAGCTCAAATTTGTTAGTATGTATAAATCTGCTAGTACCTCTAACTTACTATTTCCCTTTCTCCAGAGTAATAATGCTGCTGCCCAAAGGTGCCCCCTGTGCTCCTTCATTCAGAGTAGGGGCACTAATACAGGAGCTGTGTTACTGGTCACAACACCAGGTGAAAACAGAAGGGGAAAAGCCAAAAAAAAGAAAACAAATGCAGCCACCACATGTAATGATTGGTAAACTGCAATATATTACATTTTTTGTTTTGGATTTAATAACGCTTTAACTCTATAACATGTATATATTTATAAGTAGTCACCTCTTCTTTGCTCTTTAGTAGAATCTCTAAATCCCGCAGTCTCTCAGTGAGGTCGCATTCCTGGTCTGTGTCAGTCAATGTAGACTGAGACTGGGACTTTGACTCCAATTCTGCCACCTGTAAGATAACTATATATTAACGCAAGCAAAAAAATCATGAATCATGAATAAAGTACATAAATCAACACAAGCCTAAAACCTTGTGACTGTTTGTAATCATCATGCAATCATCATACATGGGGAAGAGGGGGGGGGGGGGTTTAGTAAAACTGAGTAGAGTGCAAAATATGGTGGAGCTCTGCATAGAAACCAATCAGCCTCCAGGTTTTATTGTCAAAGCTTAGATGAACAAGCTGAAGTTAGAAGCTGATTGGCTACCATGCATAGCTGCACCAGATTTTGCAGTCTCCAGTTTTAGTAAATTAACCCTATATACATCGTAACGTGCAATAAGGACATACGTAAAAGACATTCTTGGTTTTATGATGTAAATTTAAAACCTCACCAAACAGCAACAACTTTGATATCCTGTGATAACGTTCATGTATCTCCTTATAAGATTCCTAATGTTCTCCCGTCCATCACAGAAAAAATGAATATATAAAAAATGATATGACATTAAGTATTGAGTTAGGTATGTGGTCTAACTTTGAATCTCTGTCCTCTTTGATTCACTTCCATTGCATAGTTTAATTGATAAAATCACCATCAGTGGTTATTTGTGATGCTTTCTGCCACTTACTCCTATTTACATCACTTGTGTCAGGAAGAGGGCACAATATTGGGAAAGTAAAAGGTAGCATCATTTTGGCTTTTTATGTTTTCAAAAGTACTTTGCCCATGAAACACATATTCTCAGCACAACAAACAGTTTCACAGGACTGCACACTATAACCAGTGAGTGGCCTTGTGATAAGTACAGTCAGAGAGCTTAGTTTTTGTATCTGAGAGTCATGTCTAAGAAGAAGATAATCCAGCTATTTAACAAGCTATATTCCCATTTGAACTATGGCTTATTATAGTCATGTAGACAAGCTACTACATGGTTCACTCCCTTTTATCCAGCTCAAAATGTTATCATATCTGATAAAATTGACCAAAGCACATATGTGTATATAACCAGAGGTGTATTTAGGTTTTGTGCTGCCCTAGGCCTGACTAAACTTGTGCACCCCCTAATTTAAATACGACCCACCCTTTCCTGTCAATGCCAAGCCCCTTCCTGTTTAAGACCCGCCCTGTCATCTGTAAACCACACCCTTTCCTCTTTAGGCCCCACCTTTTCTTTTTAGAGTTCCACCTCTTTCTCTCTGTACATTAACCACCTCCCACCCGGCCACTGCACATGAACGGCCGGGTGGTCATTTCCTTGTCCTAAGTGGACGTTCAGGAACGTTCCTCAGAGCGAATGCTCGCAGCACGGCCACGAGGCGCGCTGCGGCTTGGTCCGGTGATCATTAAGATCACAGAATCCAGCTGAGCAGAGATCGGGATATGGGCGCTGTGATCGGCCCTCCCGATCATGTGACGGCTGTGTCCAATCACAGCCGTCACAATGTAAACAGAGACGCATGTCTCTGTGACAGTTCTCCCCGCCAAGCTCAGTGCAGGGGGGGGGCGGACTGCAGATCTGTGACAGCTCTCTGTGCGAGAATGATTTTACACAGAGAGCTGTTACAGATCACCCCACAAACAGTACACCAAGCACCACTGTCACCCCTGTCCCCATACACATGTCAGTGTCCCCATAAAACATCTGTCCCCCATCACTGCCAACATCAAATAAACACTGATTTGGTTTATTTTTACCAAAGAAATGTAGCAGCATCATTTTTTGTCAAAATTTATCAAAAGAAAATACTTATTTGCAAAATTTTATAACAGAAACTAAGAAAAATGCTTTTTTTTTTTTTTTTTTTAATGTTCAGTCTTTTTTTATTTGTAGCGTAAAAAATAAAAATCCCAGTGGTGATTAAATACCACCAAAGAAAAGCTCTATTTGTGTGAAAAAAAACATAAAAATTTAATTTGAGTACAGTGTTGCATGACCGTGCAATTGTCATTCAAAATGTGACAGCGCTGAAAGCTAAAAATTGGTCTGGGAAGGAGGGGGGTGAAAGTGCCCAGTATTGAAGTGGTTAAAAGTGGGTACCAAGTGCAGCCTCATCAGTGCCCATCAAAGCAGCCTCATCGGTGCCCATTAAAGCAGCCTCATCAGTGCCAATCAAGGCTGTCTCATCAGTGCCCATCAAAGCTGCCTCATCAGTGCCCATCAAAGCTGTCTCATCAGTGCCCATCAAAGCTGTCTCATCAGTGCCCATCAAAGCTGTCTCATCAGTGCCCATCAAAGCTCCCTCATCAGTGCCCATCAAAGCTGCCTCATCAGTGCCCATCAAAGCTGTCTCATCAGTGCCCATCAAAGCTGTCTCATCAGTGCCCATCAAAGCTGTCTCATCAGAGCCCATCAAAGCTGTCTCATCAGTGCCCATCAAAGCTGTCTCATTAGTGCCCATCAAAGCTGTCTCATTAGTGCCCATCAAAGCTGTCTCATTAGTGCTCATCAGTGCAGCTTTGTCAGTGCCCATCAATGCAGCCTCATAAGTGCTCATCATTGCAGCCTCGTCAGTGCCCATCAAAGCCAGTGTGAACTGAGCCTAAGCCTAGGTTCACATTGGAGCAATTTGTCATGCGATTTGAGAGATCAAATCGCATGACAAGTCGCAGGCTATTGGAGGCACTGTTCCAATCGGTGCGACACTGATTTTGCAGCATCGCACCGATTTGCAAAAGTAGTTTCTGTACTACTTTTGCCGATTTCAGGTGCGACTTCAATAGACATCTGTGAATGAAGACACACAAATGTCTATCAAGTAGCACCTGAAATCACGCTGACCTTGCTACTTTGAAATCGCGCTACTTCAAGTGAAATAGTGTGATTTCAAAGTAGCATCAATGTGAACCAGGGCTTAGAGATACAAGGAGCTATGAAAGGTTAACCACATATACAAGCAGACACTAAGGTGTTAAATGCCATTGATTCCAGAATCACCAGCCTGCAGATATTGAGCTGTAAAGAGTTAACCATATATGTAAGCAGCAGTGTACATGTGTCCATTAAAGCAGAGTAGTAAAGCACAGCAAGGACACAAAGGGTTAATTATCAGAGAGTCCATATTTCAGATCACAGGGAGATGATAAGAGAAACAAAGTCAAAGCACAGATAAGCCCTGTGTGAGGTTTAAGGAGAGACAGTGAAGAGGATGGGGATTTTATTCTCACCCTCCAGGATACAATCCGATCCTGGAATCACAACACTGGAGGAGACGCTGACAAGTTCTCTCTCCTGTCTATGCAGAGGGGAAGGGGAGGGGGAGGGGGGAACTGTGAGCACACGCTGTGTGTGCTCTATGTGAGAGACGCTCGGCCAGCAAAGCAATGGACTGACTCGGGAGGCAGAGGGGGGGCTTTTTTCGTGCGGGGGGGGGGGCGCGGCCACCGCCCCCCCACAAAGTGCCACCCTAGGCCTGGGCCTTGTTGGCCTAGGCCAAAATACAGCACTGTATGTAACATGGCAAACTTTATATACCTAAATCACAAGACAAAATTAACCTTCATGTCAAAATCGGGTCCTAAAATATACGGCAGGCTTCCTGATTACACAACTGTATCACATTTTAAAGACCACCATTTCCACTGTCTAATACACATACATATATGTACATATATACAAATGTAATAGAAGACAATGCAAAAATGCAGAACACTAAAAATCCATTTGTGAAAGAGGAAGTAAACCCTAATGGGTTTTACTTCCTCTTTGTTTCCCTGCAAAGGTAAAGCATAATAGGCTACTATGCATCGCATAGTAGCCCATTATGTGTCATTTACTTGACACAGGAGCCTACGATGTCCCCGATTTCCTCACTGGCAGCGAGCGTCCAGTCTTCACCCCACTTCCTTCCGGGGCCGCGAACTCCGGTTCTGTGACTGACCTGAGTCGCGTGACGTCACTCCCGCGCATGCGCACGGGAGCCGCCAGTCACGGCATGAACCCAGCTTGAAACGGCACAGCGTGCCCTTTCAAGAGTGCGCATGCACCAAATACATTGGCGCATGCGCAGAAGAACTCATCGTACGGGGAAATAGTAAATATATATTTCAAGTGCCTACAGGTAAGCCTTAATCTAGGCTTACCTGTAGGTGAAAGTGGTCTGTAAGGGTTTACAAGCACTTTAAAGTGATTGTAAAGGTAATTAAAAAAAAACAATCATGTCTATACTTACCTGCTCTGTGCAATGGAATTAAACCCTCCTATCCTTTACAGCCAAAGAAGCTGCTTCTGTTTGATTTGCAACTGCCATGGTGCTGCACATGTGATCAGTTATGACATCAGCCATTGCATGGTTTGGTATTTCAGAAATAGAACAGTTTTTTTAAACCGTTAAATCGATGGGTTTAGTTCCGCTTTACAATTTAGGGCTAGTTCACACTGCTGCAATGCGGGAACCCTGCGAATCCACTGCGGGTTCCCACATCGCATGGTTCCCGGTGGCAGTTGACACTGCCCTATGCGAACTGCTGGGAGTGTCAGGTAAAATTTAATGACACGCCCAAATCAGTTTGCATATCGCAGTGCGATCTGCAAACTCGGACAGGAATCAGATCGCATCAGTGTGAACACCCATGCGATCCGATTCTGCTGCGGACAAAAAAAAGGGTCCTGTTCGATCTTTATGGCTGAAATCGCATCGCACAGAGATCCCATGTGATTTTCACTGCAGTGTGGTGCGAATCACATCTGATCTCTGACATTGCACCAGTGTGCACCGCCCCTTACAGCTGTTCAGGAGCTCTGTGTTTCAACAAAATGGCAGTCTCCAGCAAAAAGAAACAGGAGCAATGCTGGAGGCAATTTACAGCACACACTAATTTTGGTAGCATAATTACTAATCTGGAATGTAGGTTCCTTGCTAAGGCTTCATTCCCACGAGGCGGATCCACTGCCATGGAGTCCGCCAGCTCAGCGGGAGATCTCTCCGTTGATCTCCGCTGAGCAGGCGGATGACAGGTCCCTCTCTGCTCACGGGGAGGGGCTCGTCAAGCGAGGCTGGTTGCTATGGAGAGATCGGACGAAAACGGACAGCATGTCCGTTTTCATCAGATCTCGCCCGATCCGATCTGCCAAGGACGGATGCGAACGTGGGGACATCCGTCTGATTTTAGCGTGGACATGTCAACGCTGACATCTGTCGCTCCATAGATTAACATGGAGCGCCCGTTTAGGCCCGTTTACGTTGACAAAACTGACAGGCGGACCTGAACGGTCCGACAGTGTGAAAGGGGCCTAAAGGACATTATTTGTATCAAGTTGTTATGGCTTAAGTTCCGCTTTAAATTCTAAAACAAAACAAAAAAAAAAACCCTTTCTGTGATCTTTGCAGACATCTGTCTCTTGTGCATCTCCCAACAGTAATTTACTTCCAGGAACTTCCAGGAATTGTTTACATTTTTTGTACTTTTATTCCATAAAGTTGGTAAGGTTGAATAAAGACACCAGTCCGCCCAGTTCATCGTGTGTGTGTGATTGGGTCACTACCACTTTAAACATGACTATATATTGTGTTCGCTAAGAAACACGTTTAAAAGGTTACCTGTATTTACCTACACTCCCTGCCAACACCTCCAACTTTGGAAGGAAGTTCCACATTCATACTCCTCTAACAGTAAAGAACCCCATACGCAACTTAAAGCTAAACTGCCTCTCATCCAACCTCAGTGTTTGGCCGCGTGTCTTTAAATTTTATTTTAGTTCTGATTTTAACAAATACAGTAAATATAAAATTATAATAACAGGTCATTGTCAACTATCAAAACATGTTTTTTTTGTAGTTGTGTCTACTATCCAGTCCACGTACCGATATCAGTGGCCTTAAAATGAAAATAAATGCTTATAAATGTGGTTTCCAAGAGAAGCAAAGCTTAAAGCATGTCACTTTTAGATTTTTAAATGTTGTAAGGTAAGCTAGATGTTGCCGAATGACTTAAATATGAAAAAAGTTAAACAAGAAATGTATAAAAATAGGATTTTTTATTACAGCTTACCTGTAAAATCCTTTTCTTTCGACGGACATCACGGGACACAGAGCCACAGTAATTATTGATGGGTTATAGGGTATCACTAGGTATTGGACACTGGTCACACCCTAATCAGGAAGTTCAACCCCCTATATAACCCCTCCCCTTCCAGGGATACCTCAGTTTTGTAGCAAAGCAGTATAGGTGTATTAGAAGAGGGGCGGGACCTCTGTGTCCCGTGATGTCCGTCGAAAGAAAAGGATTTTACAGGTAAGCTGTAATAAAAAATCCTATTTTCTTTTCTCGGACATCACGGGACACAGAGCCACAGTAATTACTGATGGGATGTCCCAAAGCAATGCCAACTGAGGGGGGGAATCACAACCAAGTAGGGTGCTATCAGACCTGAGGACCTTGCACCGCTGTCTGCAGCACACTACGCCCAAAGGCGATATCCTCATGCCTTCTCACATCCACCTGATAGAATCTGGTGAATGTATGAACTGAAGACCAGGTTGCGGCCTTGCAGATCTGAGCCATAGAGGCCCGGTGATGCACTGCCCAAGAAGCACCAATAGCCCTTGTGGAATGTGCCTTGATCTGAAACGGGGGAACCTTCCGTTTCAAACCGTAAGCTTGAATAATCAACTGTCGAATCCATTTAGAAATGGTCGCTTTTGACGCTGCCTGTCCTCTATTGGGACCCTCCGGCAGCACGAACAAGACATCCGTCTTGCGAATCTGAGCAGTTGCCTCCAGATTGGTCTTGACTGCTCTTACTACATCCAAAGAATGTAATGACCTTTCTTCCGAAGAACAAGGTTCTGGAAAAAAGGAAGGTAGCACAATGTCTTGGTTTAGATGAAAATCTGAAACCACCTTCGGTAAAAAACTAGGATGAGGGCGCAGTACAGCTCTATCCTTGTGTATAATCAAGTAAGGCTCTTTACAGGAAAGAGCTGCTATTTCTGATACTCTTCTAGCAGAAGAGATAGCTACCAGGAAAATTAGTTTCCTCGTCAGTAAGACCAAAGGAATCTGACGTATTGGTTCAAAAGGTTGTTTTTGTAACACCGATAGAACCAAGTTCAAGTCCCAGGGGTTTAGGGGCGCCTTAACCGGAGGATTAAGACGCATCACCCCCTGTATAAAGTTTCGGATCAGAGAATGCGAAGCAAGCGGCCGTTGAAACAACACTGATAAGGCCGACACCTGGCCCTTGATGGTACTCAAGGCCAGCTTCATCTCTAATCCTAATTGTAGAAAATCCAGAATTCTACCTATGACATATTTCCTGGGATGCCAACCCCTGGATTCACACCAGGATACATAAGCTTTCCAGACTCTATGATAAATCATTCTGGAAGCTGGCTTCCTTGCATTGATCCAGGTAGATATGACAGGACCTGAAAGCCCACGATTTTTCAGAACGTGGGATTCAATAGCCCACCCGTCAAATCTAGCATTTGTGAGGCAGGCTGGAACACCGGACCTTGAGCTAACAGGTCTGGGTGTATCGGTAGGGTCCACCGGGAACCCACCATCATCCCTGCTATTTCTGCTTATCAGGTTCTTCTGGGCCAAACGGGGGCCACCAGAAGTGCCGACTTCCCTTCTTGCCTGAGTCTGCGAAGGAGCCGTGGCAGTAGCAGAATGGGAGGGAATGCATAAATCGGTGAGAGCCGATGCCACGGAATCACCAACGCATCCGTCCTGCCTGCAAGAGGATCCCAGGCAACCGGTAGGAAGGATTTCCCCTTCTGTAGGTTTTCGGGTATGATCCATCAACTGAGGCTCTGACGCATCGCATGCGATAGGTGCATTGGAAAGTTTAATGCCTGCACCTTCCTGTTCCAGGTCAACAGAATACTGTGTTGCAACAGTTCTGCTTGGAACTGCGCATAGGGAACTGCTTCGAATGAAGCCACCATCTTCCCCTGCAGCCTCATACAAAGGCGGACAGAAAGACCCTTCTTGGCCCTGACTGTCAGAATCAGCTCCCTTAGAGCAGTGATCTTTGCCTGCAGACACTTCAGTTAAGCAGGAAAACTGGGCACATATAGGCCTGCATCTCTGATGCCTAGTGATATCAGAAATTCTCCTCCCTGCAGGACGGAGATTACTGTCCGAATTGATTCCAAACGAAAGGACTGCATCCTTGGGAATCGTTTCAGATCTCTCAAATCCAAAATGGGTCTGTCGTCCCCATTTGGTTTTCGGACCATAGAAAGATTGGAACAGAGTCTCAATCCTTGATCCTTTGTGGGAACCCCCACAATGACATCTTGCGACAAAAGTCGCTTTATCGCTAGAAGGAGCGACTGCTTCTCTTCTGGTTTTCTGGGAACACCTGATCTGAGGAAACGAGGAGAGGGTCATTCTTGGAACTCCAGTCTGTACCCTAAGGTTACCGTGGAGATCACCCATCTGTCCTGGAAGTCCTTCTGCCAGGGCCCTGAGAGCTGCAGCAGTCTTTCCCCCCACTCGAGCGAGCGGGGCGCCCCTTCATGAAGAGGTCTTAATGTCTTGTTTAGAAGACCTTTTCCCCCAGGATTTCTTGTGTCCCTGGGGTTGACTCTTGTTTCTTGCCCCAGACGGAGGAGACCGTCGTGACTGCCTGGAGGCTGATGCCCCTGGCGCTGGGGAAAGAGTCAATTTAAAAGAGGGCCGCTTACTCTTCTTCTTATCAGGTAAGAGAGTGCTTTTCCCACAGGAGATCGTCTTGATATAATTATCCAAGTCCTCTCCAAACAACCTTTCACCACGGAAGGGAAACCCAGCCAGGAGCTTCTTACATGGTGCTTCGGCTGACCAGTTTTTCAACCATAAGATTCTACGTATATGCACCAACCCAAGCAAGAGGCGAGAGGTTTGCACGATAGAATCTCTAATGGCGTCAACAGCATAACATAAAGCCGCAGGAAGGTTAGCAAACCCCTGGGCCTGCTGTTCAGGTAATACTTTGATGACCTGTTTAACATGGTCTCTTAAGTATTGACAGACTCCAATCGCTGCTACTGCAGGTTGGGCCACTGATCCTGCTAAAGAGAACACATCTTTCAATAAGAAGTCCATCTTTTTATCCACAGGATCTTTGAGCATCTGAGCATTGTCTACAGGACAAGTCAGATTACTATTCACAGAGGAAATGGCTGCATCAATAGCCGGTATTCCCCACCTCTTAATAAACTTTTCTTCCATAGGATAAAGTGTAGAAAACTTTTTCGGCGGAAGAAATCGCTTATCTGGGTGATCCCACTCAGAATAAAGCAGCTTTTCAAGTAAATTATGAACAGGAAAAGCATGTGCTGCTTGGAAAGGTTTCAGTGACCCCAAAGCAGAAGAGGTTTCTGTAACAGTTTCAGGTATGGGCAACTTAAATGTGGAACGGACCAAACCAGTGAGGATCTGCACTAAGACTTTCTCCTCTTGGGAAGTCGCAGAGGGTCCCTCTCCACCTGAATCCTCCGAAGAGGAATCATCTGTCCCATCCCGATCCTCTGAAAGGGATTCATCTCCTTTATCCCAGAGCTCCTCTGACTGAGGGTCTTGGGGAGCAGAGGAAGGCCTTGTGCGTTTTCTTCCACTGAGTGAAGATGTAATCACGGCCATTAGTTTTTTCTCTAATCCAGAAATGGTTGAGGAAAAAACTTCTTGTGTAATGTACACAGGGGCTGAAGTGCCGGCAGCAGATGTAGCCCCTAACCCCAATGGCTCTCCCTGTCCAGCTGCCCCTGGTCCCTCAGGAGGGGATGGTGTAGCAGACAGGGGGTCCTCAGAACCTGAACGAGACCCCCTAGTGCCTCTGGTTCTTGGGGTGCTTGAACCTCTTCTACCCATAGTGCAAAGCAACAAGGTGTGAGGTATCAAAAACGAACACTGACTGCTGAGCGATGTAGTCTGGCTAAAAGCCTTGCTACCAAATGCCCAATCCGGTGTTCTTTAGTGAATGCAGCCTAGGGGAATGCCTGTGTCCCACCTTACATGTGACTGTCAGCTCTGTGTCTCTCCAAAGCTCAGAGCACCTGTACAGTGTGCTTTAAATAGCCATGCTTTCTGGCACTGTGGGCGTCTGGGCACGCTGATGTTGTGCTGACGCCCCGCCCCCCCTCGTTTTTGAAAAACGAGCGCTTCCCACGCGAGCCGACCCTTTCTGACAAGCCTGAAGGGAGGCTGGGGTTGGGGGAATAAGGAGGAGGCCGGCAGTGATGGGCCCTGCATCGCAATGCGGCTTCGGTGGCGGCGGCGGTAGCGGCTGTGACAGTGCGGTCTCACCCGCCTTACAGCATACCTGAGCCTCTCCCTAGCCTGGGGGGACCATCCCAGCAGAGAAAACCCCCCACCATTTACCTTTGGAGCTGGAGGGAGAGCCTGTGCAGCGGACGCTGAGACAGATCAAACATGAGAAGGTTTGTGCTCTTGGCAGCCCCCGGTGGTCACAATAGGCACAGCATGCATTCACCTTAAAGGAGAAAAGCCACTAGAATTAAAATTCTGTGGAATCTCCTCTTACCTTATCCAGGCCGCAGGGTTCAGTTTACACAGACCCAGCCTTCGCCTCTCACGGTGGGCTCCGTTTGTGAAAAACCGTCAGAGACTGGGGCCCCCATCAGTAGGGGGATCCTTCAGTTCTGGGCCTGTAAAGCACCTCGCCAGAAATTAGGAAGTTTAAAGCCATTTTCTGATCCAGCTCTCTAAAAAGAGAAGCGTTACAGGTAAAACCTCGTTTCTTCGGACACGAGGCCCGGGTACCATCCAATTCGGCCATGAAAAGACACTTTGAATGGATCAGGTCGCCTGGCTTGCCCCAGTATAGGATCTTAGGATATTCCTTTTGGAGCTTCAGCACAGGACATTTTTGCACGTCCAACACCTAAGACACTGGTGTAAAAACTGAGGTATCCCTGGAAGGGGAGGGGTTATATAGGGGGTTGAACTTCCTGATTAGGGTGTGACCAGTGTCCAATACCTAGTGATACCCTATAACCCATCAGTAATTACTGTGGCTCTGTGTCCCGTGATGTCCGAGAAAAGAAAATGCATTATACATATGAAGCATAATAAATCAGCTTACAAACCTCCATATAGGGCCCATGGTAGCACATCTTAAAGTAAAAAGTGTGTTATTGTGCCTACTATTTTATGATTTATACAATCACAGAATAACAGTTGTGCTCATAGGTTTACATACCCTGGTAGAATTTATGATTTCTTGGCCATTTTTCAGAGAATATGAATAACACAAAAACTTTTCTTTCACTTGTGGTTAGTGTTTGGCTGAAGCCATTTTTATCAAATCAACTCTGTTTACTCTTTTTAAATCATAATCACAACAGAAACTACCCAAATTACCCTGATCAAAAGTTTACATACCCTAGTTCTTAATACCGTGTATTGCCCCCTTTAACATCAATGACAGCTTGAAGTCTTTTGTGGTATTTGTGGATGAGGCTCTTTATCTTCTCAGATGGTAAAGCTACCCATTCCTCCTGGCAAAAAGCCTCCAGTTCCTGTAATTTCTTGGGCTGTCTTGCATGAACTGCACGTTTGAGATCTCCGCAGAGTGGCTCAATGATATTGAGGTCGGGAGACTGAGATGGCCACTCCAGAACCTTCACTTTATTCTGCTGTGACAATGACAGGTCGACTTGGCCTTGTGTTTTGGATCATTGTCATGTTGGAATGTCCAAGTACATCCCATGCGCAGCTTCCTGGCTGATGAGTGCAAATGTTCCTCCGGTATTTTTTGATAACATACTGCATTCATCTTGCCATCCAAATTTTCTTTGTCTTTGTAGCTCACACATCTCCAAAACATCAGTGATCCACCTCCATGTTTCACAATAGGAATGGTGTACCTTTCATCATAGGCCTTGTGAAGCGTTTATGGTTGTAGCCAAAAAGCTCAATTTTGGTCTCATCACTCCAAATGACTTTGTGCCAGAAGGTTTGAGGCTTGCCTCTGTACTGTTTGGCGTATTGTAAGCGGGATACTTTGTGGCATTTGCGTAGTAATGGCTTTCTTCTGGAGACTCGACCATGCAGCCCATCTTTCTTCAAGTGCTTCCTTATTGTGCATCTTGAAAAAGCCACACCACATGTTTTTAGAGAGTCCTGTATTTCACCTGAAGTTATTTGTGGGTTTTTCTTTGAATTTCGAACAATTTTCCTGGCAGTTGTGCCTGAAATTTTAGTTGGTCTACCTGACCGTGGTTTGGTTTCCACAGAACCCCTCATTTTCCACTTCTTGCTTAGAGTTTGAACACTACTGATTGGCATTCTCAATTCCTTCTTTTTATATCCCTTTCCTGTTTTATACAGTTCAACTACTTTTTCCTGCAGATCCTTTGACAATTCTGCAGCACTGGATGAAAGATGCAAGGGTCTATCAGGAGTCCAGAAATTCATTGACCTTTTATACACACACACTAATTACAAGCAAACAGATCACAGGTGAGGATGGTTACCTTTATTAGCCATTCAAACCCCTTTATGTCAACTTGTGTGCATGTTATCAGGCCACAATCACCAGGATATGTAAACATTTGATCAGGGTCATTTGGGTAGTTTCTGTTGCGATTATGATTTAAAAAGGGTAAACGCAGTAGACTGATAATAAATGGCTTCAGCCAAACACTAACCATGAGTGAAAGAAAAGCTTTTGTGTTATCATACATATTCTCTGAAAAATGGCCAAGAAAATATAAATTCTGCCAGGGTATGTAAACTTATGAGCACAACTGTATA
Organism: Aquarana catesbeiana; assembly: GCF_042186555.1. Lineage (NCBI taxonomy): Eukaryota > Metazoa > Chordata > Amphibia > Anura > Ranidae > Aquarana > Aquarana catesbeiana. The sequence continues at coordinate 498,440,923 of NC_133324.1, read as the reverse complement.
TTCATCTGTACTGAGCCCAGAGTAACTCAACACTTTTCATGGGCAAATCCACTTCAAGAGTAGCATTAAGTAGATATTTATTCTACAGTAGATAATATAAAATGATTCACACTACAGTATATGTAATTTAGAATAATACTTTCAAAACGCTAAAAAAACCTCTTATGCCTACATTTATAGCTCATGGGGTCCCCACAACTTGCATACTCTTTGGGTGTGCAGATTCAGAGCTTGACAGCTTTTTATTTATGTTACCAATAGGAACACTACACATGTAAAAGATTTTTTTTAGCATTTCAAAAGTATTATTCTCAATTACAAATATTGCTATATTGTCTCCTTAATATTCCTCTGTCCATGAAATGTGTCAAGGTGCTCCATATACCCAAGGCCCACCACTTTTCAATATCTTTCATTCTCTCTTTCTCCTTTTCCTTCTATTACCCCCACCCTCACCCCCTCATCTTCACCTCTTCTACCGCTTTCAATGGGGAATACATCACCTCCCTCCACAGGGTGGTAAGTAACCATAGCATAAGTACATAGAATACACATGGTCCACCCCAATAAAATGCTTATGTGCCCTACGCATGCAGGTATACATGTCATGTTGCATGAGTCTCCATGTGTTCTTGTGCCTAGATGTGCACGCTCACATGTGCATAAATGGGCCCCCCCCCCGTGTGTGCACATACGTGTGCACTTACTGTAATTGTGCACTCTTGCGTGTACATACTAATGCCCTGTACACACGGTCGGATTTTCCGACGGAAAAAGTGCAATCAGATTGTGTTGTCGGAAATTCCGATCGTGAGTGGGCTCGGACTTTTTCCATCGGAATTTCCGACACACAAGGTTTGAGAGCAGGCTATAAAATTTTCCGACAACAAAATCCGATCAGCTAAATTCCGATCGTGTGCACACAAATCCGACGTACAAAGTGCCACGCATGCTCAGAATAAATTAAGAGACGAAAGCTATTGGCTACTACCCCGTTCATAGTCCCGACGTACGTGTTTTACGTCACCACGTTCAGAATGATTGGATTTTCCTACAACTTTGTGCCACCGTGTGTGTGCAAGACAAGTTTGAGCCAACATCCGTCGGAAAAAATCCATGGATTTTGTTGTCGGAATGTCCGATCAATGTCCGATTGTGTGTACAGGGCATTACAGTTATTTGATTCCTTTGACTCTTGTGCTGTGGTTAATCTGGAAGACCAATGAGTCCCAGATACATACACATGATTGCAAGATGATCTTAGTATTCATGGATACTACTGTGTAGAGTGTACCATGTATCATATACTGTATTATATTCTATTACATACTGCATTATCTCTGGTATCCTTATTTTTATATTTATTTTTATTTTTATTGTATTTTCAATCATTACTCTATATATGTATTTACTTCATATATGTATATAATTTTTCATATGCATATTTTTACTTATCTCTATGAATTCATAATCTATTAGTCAAACGTTGAATTTATCATCCCATGAATTTCTAATAACCTTTATTACCTATATTTGAGTGTTACAATTGATACTATTAATTTTATTAAAATTTTAATTATAATTTTATTTCTGTTCCTCCAAAATATATATATCTCGATTTGTTGGAATCCTTGGTGATATACATGTGTATATGCTTTATCATTTAACTACATTGCTGACAGTAATCAAGTGTATGCTGCTAATCCAGTGATTCTTATCCAACAGCAATCCGTGTTATGTTTTTGCTGTGCTCCGTCCCAGAAGCCTATATAAGATTAACAGCCCTTACTACCAATCAGATCTGAGGAAAAAGCGGAAGCTTTGAAACGCGTCATCTGACACGCCCGACGTCACTTCCGGTTCCGGATTGCACTGAGTGCGTTCCAGGCTGACACGCACACCGCCGAACAACACACAGGCCAGCAGGGTCTATCACAGGCCGGCTGACATGCTCTCCCCTGCCCATCAGCTCCATCCTCCGGATCCCCTCACCTTATCCAGGATCAGTTCAGCGCACTGGGACCACACTCAGGACGTATCCCCGGACTACAGAGTGACTGCACACCCCATATTGAGATACACCCATGCTTGTTTCTCATTACTGTGACGTGAGTAGCCATTTGGCTGATTGTACTATTAATAAATTGTCATTTTAAACATATTGCACTTAGTAGGCGCCCCTTTTTGTTCTTTTACCTTGCCTTCCAGAGTCTGCTTCACTCTCGAGGGAGCTGCCATCAGTGCTACTGTTTTATGGACTTCTTGTTTTATACCGGGACTTTGTTCTTTTTAGGCTGATCTATTTTATTATAGATTATATTATATCCTGTACATAGCCCATTTGTTTAACATGTGTTCCTTAATGTATTGTTATTAGTCCCATAACGCAGTGCTTGTACCCGTCTTTGCGCCATTCCTTCCTTTCTATTTGGTGCTATCTTGTCAACATGGTTTACATTGTATATTTTGACCTTTCTGGTGGACCTTTATGCCTACCTTTATAGCTCATGGGGTCCCCACAACTTGCACACTCATTGGGTGTGCAGATTCAGAGCTCGACAGCTTTTTATTTATGTTACCAATAGGAACACTTAACATGTAAGAGATTTTTTTTAGCATTTCAAAAGTATTATTCTCAATTACAAATATTGCTATATTGTCTCCTTAATATTCCTCTGTCCATGAAAAGTGTCAAGGTGCTCTGGGTTAAATATAGTCTGATACATATCTGTGATTGTATAAATAATTAATAGGGGTAATAAAACAGTTGTTATTATAGGATATGTCCTGATGGGCCCTATATTATGCTTAAGATGTACAGCACATTTTTTATGTGTTTCTTTTTTAACTTTTTGTATCTCATAAAAGTATCACTTTAAAAATATTTTAAAGACTGGATTGTTGTACTTAAAAGTCCCATTTGGTTGGTTCTTGGTTTGTAGTAGTAATCAGGGATAGCTGACTGCAATCCTAAAGGCTTCTTTTGTATGTATATTTCTTAAGCTAGGTGTACACTACTAGAATTTTGTTCAAAAATGTTTGTTTGCAGTTTTATTAATAGTAATGGGGTTAAATTGATGATCATTTTTAACCACAGAGAGGAAAAAAAATAAGATTTCAATTTTTTAGTTTGGAAGGTTTACTCTAAAATTACATCTATTCTGAACTGTTTTTTCTTAGCCTGATAAAAGTGACCCTCTGTCTTAAAAGCTGGTTGTGAATAGCCATTAAAAAGGTATAACCCTTAGTTACTGTTATCTATATCCTTGATCTATTCTGCAGCAAAAGCTCACCATACACAAATGAAATTTCTTTTACAAACGGCTTCATTGTCTTTGGAACATACACAACAGAGCCAATGGGATGACAGTTATAAAACATACAGTATGTATGCATATATGGGAATTGCATACATTGCCTTGACGGGGTTTTGTACAACAAAGAAAATAGGTAAAGCAGAACTTCACAATGTTACAAAAAGCAATATAATGCCGCGTACACACGATCGGAATTTCCGTCCGAAAAAACTTGGATGGTTTTTCCGACGGAATTCCGCTGAAGCTTGCCTTGCATACACACGATCACACCAAATTCCGACCATCAAGAACAAGGTGACGTACAACACGTACGACGGGACTAGAAAACGGGACTAGAAAAATAGCCAGTGCGCCACCCTTTGGGCTACTTCTGCTAATCTCATGTTTATCTCTTGTTAGTAGAAGTTTGGTGAGAGACGATTCACGCTTTTCAGCTTTCGTGCTTTTCAGTCCGTTACTGCTCTTCAGTTTGTGCTTGTGGGTTTGTATCTGGTTTTCAGTGCTATAGTCAGTTCGTACCTGTTTTTCAGTGCGTTCTTGTCTGCTCGTTTCTGATTTTCAGCTCGCTCTTCACAGGCCTTTCTGTTCTTCAGTGCGTTCTGTTAGTTCGTTCTGACCAGCCGACTGTTTTGAAGCCATGTTGCGGGTATTTGCTCGTCATAGAGTTCGTGCTGTGCGGGGGCTTGGTGTTGGGGTTCTTGCTTTGACCCAAGCCCAGTCCATGAACAGGGTGGGGAGGAGTTCATGGACCAAGAATTGGTTGCTCCAGCGTGACCAATTCTCTCATATGCCTTTGCTGCGTGAGATCCAGTAGAATAACTCTGATGATTTCAGGAATTTTCTCCGGATGAGGGACCCCCTTTTTCACCGCTTGTTGGTTTTGCTGTCCCCTTATATTATGAAGCAGGACACCTGCATGCAGCAAGCCATCACTCCGGAGCAGAGGCTAGTGGCCACATTGCGGTACTTGGCGACGGGGAGAAGTCTACAGGACCTCAAGTTCTCTACAGGCATCTCCCCCCAGGCTCTGGGGTTCATTATCCCAGAGACCTGTTCTGCCATCATACAGGTCCTGCAGAAGGACTATATTAGGGTACGTTTTCTCCTTTAACATCACATTCTATGTATTTAATGTATGCTAATGTATTGTATTTCTTTCATCATTCCGTAATTACCATGATTGTCCCCTTTGTCCTCATGCATGCTGGAAGCTTTTAATGCTCCTTTTTTGTCCTTCATGCACATTTACCTTCGCTAACCTTCCCAGCATGCTATCCTGGGCCCATATACACCTAATCTAGTCACTTAACAATGTATTTTGTCAGCTCCATTGTGGTGCTTTACCCTAAACACCCCCTAAAATGTGTCCAAATGTTATTGTTGCCCTTAAATTCAGGCAGAGTGCCAGAGGCTTTTTTTGGTGTCCAAAACTAATTTATAACCCTCCCCCCCTAAAATGTTTCCAATGGGCCATCAGAGGGGGTGAGGAATCTGATAAGTGGACCTTATATTTCTGTCTTTAAATACTCCTTAAAATATATGTTATACTGATGTTGGCCAAGAACGTTTGTGTCTAATCTGCTTGCAATGTTATGTGCAAAAGTACTAATAATTATTTTTTCTTTTTTGACTCCACAGTTTCCTTCAACGTCACAGGAATGGCAGACTGTGGCTTCCCAATTTGCTCATTGTTGGGACTTTCCCAACTGTGGAGGGGCAATCGTTGGGAAGCACGTCCACATCGTCCCACCACCCCACTTGGGGTCATACTATTTTAACTATAAGAGGTTTCATAGTATTGTGTTCATGGCGGTGGTGTCGGCGACATACGAGTTCCTCTATGTGGACGTGGTGAAGAATGGCTGGATGTCGGATGGTGGAGTCTTTGCCCAGACCGAGTTCTACCGACGTTTCCAGAGTGGTGGCTTGGGATTGCCACCTGCGGAAGAGAACGTGAAAGGACTCCCATTTGTTTTTATCGCTGATGAAGCATTTGGTCTGGGTGATCACCTGATGAGGCAATTCCCCCAGAGGACCCTCACCCCTGAGAAGAGGGTTTTTAATTACCGGCTGGCCAGAGCCAGAAGAGTCGTGGAGCCTGCCTTTGGGATAATGGCCAGCTGGTTCCGCCTATTTCTTACGACTATTAATATGGCGGAGTACAAACTTAACCACATAGTTCTAGCATGCTGCATACTTCACAACTTTTTGTAGAGAAATGCTCCGAATTATGTTGCCTCAGTTGGGCCTGAGGCCGGACTTCAAGAAAATCCACTGACGGCCCTGGAAACTGGCCGTCCTGGCTTGCCCCCCCCAAAGCGCCCGTGAAGTGCGTCAAAAATATGTAGATTATTTTACGGGTAGGGGGGCCATTGCTATGCCAGCAAATTTGTAATTATTTTAGATATTAAAAAAAAATTTTGATCTGATCAAATCTTGATTTTGATTTACTGCTTGTGTTTCTTTGAGCTGTCTCCTAGGTTCTCCTAGTGCACTTTTAGTGCCAAGTGTTTTTTCTATTAATAAATAACACCCATTGTCACTGTAAACACCAACTTAATACAAAAAATGGTATTGAGCACTGAAAGGAGAAGCCACACATTGTTGAGTATAAAACCTTTTACTCGGTGCAATTCACATGTGCTTTGTAAATTTTTTTTTTTTTTTTTAAAACATTTTTTTTTTTTTTTTTTTTTTACCTTGAAAATATTTTTTTAGTACATAAACAGGCATGTTTCAAAACAAAACATACACAACTCAGGAACTTACAAAGTTCAACATTGAAAAACTGAAGGCAATATCAGACATTATAGTGTCAAAAATGTGTTGATATTGCCTTCATCAGATGGGGTGATGTCCCCCTGTAAAAGCCAAATTTTGAAGATGCACACAAATTGGGAGTCAAACTGGGGATTCCCTCCTGATCCCATGTCTAATGTCAACATGTGCTATCTTCCAACATGGGGGATCAATGGACGTATTTTGGGGGTGCAACCACTTCCTCTCACCTACTTGAGTTACGAGGAAGGGGTTGCACCCACAAAACATGTACATTGATATCCTCTGATGGCAGATAGCACATGTTGACACACTGTGTGCATCTTCAAAATTTGGCTTTTAAAATGCGTAAAAAAATTGAAAAAAATTGGACCCCAAAAATTGAAAATGGTGTCATTTTGGTGTTCTTTAGATTCTTCCTAGTACATCAATCATGTTCTTCAGTTTTTGTTCTATGTCATTTGTTTTTTGCTTGATGAGGCCTAAATCCTGACTACAAAATGACTGCATTGTGTCATGGATTAGCCTTTGCTCACCGTCAGTCGTGAAATGAGTAGATTGTTCTTCCACAACATGCACATCACCTAAAACAAAAAATACACACCATGTGTTATAAATATGCAGGCATACATCTATTACCTGAATCTGTGGTGTCAGACACTCACCTGTTGTGGTGACAATCTCAACCACCTCTCCTTCCTCCACATCCTCAGGTTGTGGTGTCCTCTGTTCCCCTTCTTCAGGAGGAAAAGCACAGGGAACAGCAAGTAATAATAATATTCGGACACACGACAAGTACTTACTTTTTAGAAGCACTTTCTTGATAATTCTGTACTGATCATGCTCCCTCAATCTCAGGTCTGACCAGCGTTTCCTCAATTGCTCCTTGGATTGTCGTACCCCAAAATTCCTGTGCAGACTCTTCACAACTTTAATCATGATCTTGGCCTTTCTCACATTTGGGTTTAGGTACGGTCCATACTTCCCGTCATAGTCGGCCCTCTTCAAGATGTCCACCATCTCCACCATCTTTACAAACGTCATATTTGAGGCCTTAAATCTCCTGTGGGATCGGGACATTTCAGGCTCCGGGCTTTCCTCCTCCTTGTTACTGCTATTATCACGCACCTGCTGTGTCTCCGCCATATTCCTCACCTACTGCAATGAAAGGGGTATATTCAGGGGCGGGGAATATTCGAGAAATACCATCAGGGGCGGGTGACACGGGCAGAGTTTCACGCATATAAAGCTAACACGCGTGTGTCGTACGTACGATCTGTGAGTGGAGGAAACGCCAAATGTTATAACGAAGGTAACATTTTAACTTGGGACATCAGTGGCCTATACTGAATCGAGATTGAGGCCTATATTGGGATAAGATTAGGAGAGTTTAGCCTGATATTAGTGTTTTTGTCTTGTATTTTGTCTTGCGGCAAATATGAAACAATTCAAAGACCCTGAATTCATGGGCCAGTTCATAGACAGATACAGGGATATGAGAAATGTGAGGTTAAAAACCCTTTATATCGAGAGAAACCAGCTAGGAAGGCATCGCTGGAGAAACTGCTGCAATTTGTGAAGATGCAGGTCCCCGATGCAGACATCTAGTTTACGGATAAGAAAATTGGTAGTTTGTGAAGCACGTATAGGAAGGAGCTTAGTAAGGTCCAGACTTCCATGAGATCAGGAGCACCAGCAAAGGATGTGTATGTACCCAGTCTGTGGTACTACAACAGGAAGCATTTTCTGGAAGACCAGATTGAAGCCAGGGGATCACTTTCTACACTTCCATCCAGCCTTCCCTCCACCCTTCCCTCAACCCCAGCTGAGCCTTCCGAGGACCAACCTGGCCCTTCCATCCTGGAAGAAGTTGAGGAGCCAAGCTGGAGCCAGGTATAGTATTTTTGAACACATTTATTGTCCAAAAATTATTGTTGTTAACTAGATGTTATTATTGCTAACAAAGGAATGATTGAACATATCAATAGACAGTAGGGGCCAAAAATTATAGGGACAAGAATGAAAAATGCTGGGCTCAGAATGATAGTCTTTTTTATTTTTTAACATTCAATTTGCAACAGTCATGAGCTGAAAATTGTGTGTCATTGATGAACCAAAAACTACAACTGTGTCCCTTTTTCATACACAGGAAAACCTCAGCCAGGACAAGGCTCTGGAATGTGGCAGCCAGGAGGAGGCGGGGGTAAATGTCAGCCAGGAGGAGGCGGGGGTAAGTGTCAGCCAGGAGGTGGCCAGGCCCAGTAGCCTCACCCAATCCCAGGTGCCTCCCCTCCACCTTACAACAAAAAGGGCCAGGAAGGGGAGTAACGTGGAGGAGGGAGCACTGGACTTCATTAAGGAGGCTAATGCGGCCCTAAAAACACCCCCCGACGCTGAAGAGGCCTATGGCTGCTATTTAGCTGCAAAATTGCAGCAAATGGAGGAGGGCCAGTGCTTCATGTGTGAGAATCTTATTTTTCAGTCCCTTCAGAAGGGGTTGAGGGGCCAAATTAGTGAGAACATGCACTTATATGCGCTCGCCCATCCTCCTCCTCCTCTTGCCACAAGTCCACCTCCAGAGCCATAGCCTCCAAGGAAGGCTGCAGGGAAGGCTGCAGGGAAGCGTGGAGGGAAGGCTGCAGGGAAGACAAGAAAGTGATGGCCTGGGTTCAGTCTGGTCTGACAGAAGACGCAGGCTGTGGTAGTACCACAGCCTGGGGACATATATGTCATCTGCTGCTGTTCATGATCTCTGGGACTCCTGGACCAGATTGTGCTCCCTATTATATGGACTTCTCAGGTTACCAATTTTTAGTTACAAAGAGTTGATGTGTGCCCTGGGGTACAAAGGCTTCGCAAATTCAAGCAGTTTCTCCAGCGTTGCCTTCCTCTTTATTTTTTTATGAGCCAGATTAAATGTAGATTTTTTAATATGAAAATACTTGCTTTTTTGCTTCAAAAAGAACAGTTTGTGAGTAGGCAGGTACATTTCAAAGATACAATGTCAAATTAACGGGGCAACAACCAACCTCCTTGAGCTTTAAAAATACAAGATAATAATGTTGTTGTGGAAACTTGACACACACAAAAAAAAAAAACATATGGAGATCACTAGAAAATAATTTAAAAATAATCAAAAAAACAGGAGACCTTGATAAAAAAAAAATATAAAAAATAATTCTAAACATTATTATGGAGATCTGGCTTTAAAAACAAAAAAGATTATTCAGGAGATCACGAGAAATAATAAAGAAATACGTTTGTGAGAACTCTGTGTGAAGATCAGCAGCAAAACAAATTAATTCTTCTAGCTTCCGTCTCGTACTTGATTCTGAGCATGTGTGATTTTTTGTGCGTCCGAATTGCATACAGATGATCGCATTTTCGGATAGGAACTTTCCCCGACCGAAAAATAGAGAACATGATTTCAATCTTTTGCTGGCTGGAATTCCGCCAGCAAAAGACCGATAGAGCATGCACATGGCCGCATTTTCTGACAAAAAGCTCTCATCGGAGTTTTGCTGGCGGCATTTCCGATCGTGTGTACGCGGCATTACACTCCATCTGGATGGAGTGATGATTTTAAGGTTTGCTGAAATATCAAGCCAAAGAAATTGCAATTCCACAATGAGAACACAGAAAAAAACAAAAAACAAAAGTAGAGCTGTAAGTTCAATTACCTTAAACCAGGCCATAATAATCTAAAGGCCTAATAGGTTTACACGCTAATTAAAAAGAGATACAGAGTTAAAGGAAAGCAGGTAAGCTGTAAACAAGAGGAAGATCCCTGGAAGGGTACAGAAAGAGAAGAAAGGAGAGAAAAATATAGAGGTCTCAGGGAACAGTGGATTAGAGTCCTCTGAGTGACATAAGGAGGTTATCAAAGCGCGATGGCTGAGCATAGGATATCCAAGGCTGCCAGACTCTGAGGAATTTTTTGTGCGTGTCAAGTAAAATGGCCGTTAGCTTTCCGTTAAATATAATGTCGACACAATGTATGCATAGGCTAAACTGTTGCTCTTATGTTGACCTTTGTACATTACAGTGCACAGGATATGTTCATCTGCTGCTTGATAAGCTTAATATTTATTTGAAAAAAAAATATATAATGTCGGTCATTCAGAGCTTGACATCCTCGAAACTGAGACTTGGGGTTTTCCAGGCTCTCGCTATGGTAAGTCTGGTTGCTGTAAAGCGATGCAACGCTAATTGCCGCTCTGGTTGGAGCAACTCCTCAATAGGTTTACAAAGAAGAGCTTCATATGGATTATTTCTTTTGATGTCTGCATGAAAGTGTGCGTAGGAGCGCATAATACTGAACCCATAGTCTGCATACCTTAGGACATGACCACCATATGTGTTCCATTTTCCCCAGATGGGAACAACCCTGAAAGCAGGTTGATGGATAAGATGGAATAAAACGAGCCAGACAAGCTGGAGTATAACACCATCTGTACAGAATTGTATATGCGTTTTTTTGAATGAGTACATTCTTAGGGCTCTTGGATATAGCCAAGGTCATAATCTGCCAATCTGCTGGATCCAACTCAATCTCCAACTCACTCTCCCATTGGTGAGGGAAGGAACGCACTGATGTTTTTTTTAGAATATACAATAGAGGAGTATATCAAGGAGATAAGGCCTGGGGAATGTGAGCGGGCTCTACAGATACTCTCAAATGGCGTTAGCGCATAAGGGGGACTGGGAGTTAAGGAATTGTGAAACAAAATGATGAATTTGCATATAGCGATAATGTTCCCGCAACTGAATCTAGTGGGATAAGCTGATGTAGTGATGGAGTATAATGTATAATGTATATAATGTAGTGATCGAGTATAATATGTGTAGTATAGTGGTATCGTGGGTATGATAATTAATTAGTAAGTTCTCTTCCGCAGCAACCCAATTCTTCCAGAGAGATGCACTTTATTGACTTCCAACACAGAACACAGTCCAAAGTCCACAGATGACAAAAAATCCGACAGAGTATATAATTCAGCGACCCATTTCCTAGGTCTGTGTGTGCATACACAGACAAGCCTCTCTTAAAACTATAGACTGAATGCCGTGTTATATTCACTAGATATTGAATGGCTGAGCAATTTGATTGGCCGTTTCAATTTAGGACTTTGATTAGCTTTAGTCTTTCAAACAGACAACAACTCCCAGCCGTGAACAGCTGCAGTCATAAACCACCCCAATTTGCACTCCCGCATATCAACATCAACAAGTCCCCTTAGATATGTGTAATTAGATTAGATTAACAGATACTACCTGAACACCCTTTGAGATGTTCAAATAGACTTGCATAAGATTAACACATCAAAGGGTCTTCAGCTGTCCCCTTGCTATGTTAAAATTCAGTTGACTTGGACAATTCAACTGAATTTCTGGTCAACATGGCACTCCAATACAATATTATACATAAATTGGCCAACATATTACAACAGCTGAGTGTGTCGAACATCAGGATCCTAGTGGGAGTAAGAAGAGTAAGGATGTTAGTAAACCCATGTTCAGTCCACCAGGCAAGTTGTCCAGGGTTCTTGAGCCCCGGCAGGAACAGCAGACAGCACAGAATTGGTAGCATGGGACGACATCAGACCCGCCGAATATTTGACCCAAAGACGAAGGGTAGGAAGCAGGATCGGGCCCAGGGACGATGGACGTGAAGCAGGAGGGAGCCACGGCAAAGAAGATAAAGATGTGGGATAGGAGTCAACTAAACCCATAGTGGCCCAAAGCAGCAGATGGTGTGTCTCGTGGAGACAGGGGAGCCACCAAATAATATGCCTTAAGATTGATGACTGAGAGGCCACCATTGATCTTACAGTTAAATAAAATTTGAACTGTAAAACCCTGCGTTGGTGAATGCAGAGAATAGGAGGGGGAACCGGGACTGGCAGGACCCCAAAAAGCATATAACAGTTTGGGAAGGTAAGTAATATGTATCGCATTGATCCTGCCAATCCAAGACAACGGAAAGTGACTCCAAGAGGACAACAATTCAGTCAGTTTCTTAAATGCACTAATGAAATTTCATTCAAAATCTTTCATTTTAAGAACGTTCATCCAATTTTCCAATTTAAAGGAAGCAGATGGAATTTTTTTTTTTTTGGTTTTCGTTTGGGAAATTGCATTCACCCCAAAATCAAATGTTAAAAGCAGACAAAATATTGAAGTACTCAGAACAACATTTTTCGTACAAATGTCTGCATATTTGGCCTGTCCTCGTCCTACTGAGGAAGCCTTTGGAGGTGTAATGCGTATAGGAATGGAGTCAAGTCAGCACATTTGATGCCACCACTGGGCGGTGTGGAGACCCTGCGGTTTACTTTTAAAACTATGCGCAGAAAATGGCACTAAGTGTGCATTTGTTTGTGAGTGTCCCATTTTAGATTTTATTAAATAGTTTTAAAACATATGGAGAGCATACTATTGGTTTTATTCCTTATGTATGAGCACATGTCATCTGGAGAGACGGCGGTCAAATAGAAGCTCCAGTCCATGTGTCGATGCCCGTGATTGCTACTGGGAGCCAGGAGCCAGTTGCAGTATAGCCCTAGAGGGGAAAATGTGCATTTGACCGTGACTATTGATTAAGGTCCAGCCCAGGAGGTGAGCGCATATGGTTCCCTGGGTGTTATGCATGTGACACATGGGTAAAGAGAAGTCTGGGATATCTGTAATTCACTGGTGGTTGTCCACACATATATATTTAAGGACTGTTTTGTTTCATTACTTGGGACTCATTTATTTAGGAAACGCCCTCCTCATTGGCTCACTTTCTGTGATTGACAGCAGTGGGAGCCAATGGGCGCCCGCTGTTTTAGCCAATGAGGAAAGAGAATCCCAGGATGGCCTAGGCTATCATGAACATCTCTGGATCGGAGGGATCTCAGGTAAGGATTGGGTGGGGGCCGCTGCACACAGAAAGCTTTTTACCTTCAGCCTTCAGAACCACTTTAAGGTAATCTGGAAATTTGGTTAGCCACTTGTTTCCAGAAAGAGTATAAATACTGTAAAGTTATGTCAAAAGATTCTAAATTGAATAGATTTAAGCCACCCAACCAGAAGTATAGCTTGAAGATCCTCAATTCTGCTTATCCAAACAATTTGGGGAATAAACAAAGCTTCCTGTGCCAGAAAACTGGTGCAGGACAAGTCTTTTTGCATCAACCACGTCAATTTCTATTTAAGAGGGAGCACACTAGGTCTCAAAAGAGCAATTCTCTGTACTATTTCTGACCAATCAGACAAGCTCTGATCCATCCTGGAAGCCCTGCAGAACAGGGATTTCAAATCCCAGGATCGCTACACCAGGTGCAAGGGCACTGGCAGATCATCACCCATGAAGGTAAATACAGTGGGGTTCAGGGGTGGGGAAGGTGTAGAGTTAGTTCACATTTTTATTTTTTCTTAAAAGGTGAACTGACACTTTAAAAATGGTAAGTTACCTGTCATATTTTGTAGAATAAACAGTTTAGAACCAAGAAATATGTAGGTATCTAGGTAATGCAAGGTGGAAGTTTTTACAACATGCATTTTTAATGCATTGCATTGGGTTTAATGTGCATGTTTTCCACAGCAGGAGACAATTTTAATGCATTGTATTGTGGTAATGTGCATGTTTTCTACACCAGAAGACAAAATACTTGAGTTTGTTTTCTGTAAAATGCATTGTAATATGTTGCAGCAATGCATTATGTTTAAATGCAGTATGTTCTATCTTCACCCAGTGCATACCAATGCAACATGTTGTTGTGAACTGGGTCTATGGTAAAAAAAACGGATTTCAGCTTGTCATTGTGTTGGGCCTGCATTGGGCAATGCAGCCCAATGCATGTGGTGTGAATAGGCTCTAAAGGCATGCAGAATATTAACGCCAAAACAACAACTACCCTAGTAAGTACCATCAAGTTACACTGCAGTGTACTGTGGAATTTTTTCACATACCTGTGAATGCTGATAAAACTAAGTCTTGCTGGCAGTAAGCTGATAAAAGTCTATAGAAATTAGGCTTACTAGAGATTTGGTGTTAGTAGCTTATATGAAATCTTAATGCACTTCTCCTAGGTAAGGCTTCCATTAAAGAAAAAATATTCTGACTTCTTGTGTTAAATACTAACAGCGTAGGAGAAAATTCATCCTGGACTCACGCTGGCAAATAAACTTGAAAGTGTGACATTGAGGACAAGCTATGAAAGAAAGCTACCAAGGGGGTCTGCCTGTCCTTGTTACAGTACTGTTTCCTCTGCCTCGTCGGTTCAGATTATTCTGCTTCCTTTCTTTGTAATGTCAATCTAGCTAAAGTATGTCCACTTTCCAGAGCACAGGCTGTATTTTACACCCACACTTATACCACGCATATAGCCACCACTTTTACATAGTCCAGTTTTTTTAACATGTTAAATATATATTTTAAAAGGCAACTGAAAAATATTCACTGAATATATTTACTAAGCATATAAAAGTATATCGCAATGTTAAAGTGTATCTAAAGCTGAAACTTTTTTTTTGTTAAAGAGCAGTGTTGAAACGCCTGTCACATTCTAAGTGTGTCTCCACTGTGAGATTCAACCTCTCTATTTGTCTTGGTGACCAGTGTCATAGGAAGAGAAAGTGATGGGAAATACAACATTTTGTATTGTCACAAGAACAGGAGCTGACAACTGTCTAAGGCAGGGGGCCAAGTTCACCATCCTGCAGACTGTTGGGGGGCCGGATCAATGCAGCCTGATCAGTGCCCATCAGCACAGCCTCACCAGTGCCCATCAATGCAGCCTCACCAGTGCAACCTGATCAGTGCCCATCAATGCAGCCTCACCAGTGCACATCAATGCAGACTCACAAATGCCCATCAATGCAGCCTGATCAGTGCAGTGCTCATCAATGCAGCCTTACCAGTGCCCATCAATGCAGCCTCACCAGTGCCCATCAATGCAACCGAGGAGGATGGAGGAGCAAATGAGGTCGTCCAGCCATTGAGTAGGCACAGAGGGATGGGTATAGTACAGAGACGCATAGAGAGCAGCCAAGATGGGGAAAACATCAGTTAGATCCGTGGGGTAGGCCAGCTGGCCAGCCCCAAACAACCTCAGGGACAGGATGAAGCTGAGTGTGCCCGGGGGATTGATGCAGTTCAGAGTGCCCAGGAGATGGCCAAGATGGCAGCGGGCTGCAAGTATGCAGCTGGTGGCAGCAGGATTAACACCGCGGATGAGCGGGCTGGTTAGGAAATAGTGACTGGGATGATAGCAGGGGATGTATGGAGACAGGCTGTGCAAGGAGGGAGGCTCACCGGACGTTCGAGGATGGTGCAGGATGAAAGGATGTTCGGAGCTTGTTTCCAAAGCATCCGCTGCGGCTCACATCTGGACACACCCCCTGCGGGCCGGGTAAATTACCTTGGCGGGTCATATGCGGCCCACGGGCCGTAGTTTGAGGACCCCTGGTCTAATGGAAGATACATTCTCACTTTGGACCAGTGTTCATTTTGTTGACAAAAATATTTTCATCGTAATTTTTGTCAGCTGCATGTTTTCAGTAACAAAAACAAAACGAAAATAAAATTAGAATTAAGTCAATTGATGAAAACTATGACGAAAATCAATTCCAATTTCCATTTAGTTGATTAAAATGTAATGGGTTTAAATTAAAGTGATTGTAAGGCTTCGTTTTTTTAAAAATAACAAACATGTCATACTTACCTCCACTGTGCAGTTCATTTTGCAGAGTGGCCCCTGATCCTCGATTTCTGGGGTCCCCCGGCGGTGCTAGTAGCTCCTCCCCGCATCGTATAACCCCATAAGACAGGGATATGCAGTTAGAGGACCTCCAGCTGTTGCAAAACTACTGCAAAAAGTCCCATCATGCCTCTGTCTTTGGGTGTCATGCTTGTGGCTGTCACAGTCTTGCTATGGCTCATGGGACTTGTAGTTCTGCAACAGCTGAAGGTCCGCTAATTGCATATCCCTGCCCTAGGAGAAGCGTTTTCCTGGGGGTTACCCTGCGGGCATGCCCCCGAGTCCAGCATTTGCGTCCATAGACACAGAATGCCAGACTAGGCCCCGCCCCCCAGCGTCATTGGATTTGATTGATAGCAGCGGGAGCCAATGGCTGCGCTGCTATCAATCTATCCAATCAAGAGCCGAGACAACGGGCAGAGGGGAAGAGCGCGTCTTCAGTGTGGGAAATACGTGGCTTAGGTGAGTAGAATGGAGGGCAGTCAGTGAAGTTTTTTCACCTCAATGCATAAAAGTAAGGTGAAAACGTGAGGGTTTACAACCCCTTTAAATCGTAGTGCATTATTTAAGCATTTCTCTAGAATTTCCAAACTCATTATAGAGTAAAAAACAACATGTTATTTATGGTATTAAGGTTTGAACATGCACTACAGACACAGATTTAGCTGTTGTGATATATAACGTCTTTATAAGTAAAACCAAGGTTCATAAACAAACAAAAATATTGCTTTTTGACAAACAGAAGTACAACTTTAACCGCTTGCCGACCAGCCGCCGTTGTTATATGAAGGCATGTTGGCTCTCCTGCGCAAATCGCCGTAGGTGTACGGCGGCTCGCACAAGCGCATGCGCCCGCTGCACACTGCGGGAGCATGCCTGCATGTCGGGCAGACTCGATGTCCACCGGCGACCCACGCGATTGCCGTATACAGAGGCAGAATGGGAATCTGCCTTTGTAAACAAGGCGGATCCCCATTCTGACAGGAGACATGACAGAGATCTACTGTTCCCAGTGATCGGGAAGAGGGATCTCCATCATGTCCCAGGTAGCCCATCCCCCTTACAGTTAGAACATGCTGAGAGAACACATTTAACCCCTTGATTGCCCCCTAGTGTTAACCCCTTCCCTGCCAGTGACATTTATACAGTAATTTATAGCACTGATCGCTGTATAAATGTCAATGGTCCCAAAAAAGTGTCAAAAGTGTCCGATCTGTCCGCCACAATGTCGCAGTCCCGCTAAAAATAGCAGATCGCTGCCATTACTAGTAAAAAAAATAATAATGCCATAAATCTATCCCCTATTTTGTAGACACTATAACTTTTGCCCAAACCAATCAATATACGCCTATGGCGTTTTCTTTTTACCAAAATTATGTAGAGGAATATATTGGCCTAAACTGATGAATAAAGTTGTTTTTTTTTTTATTTATTTTTTTGGATGTGTATTATAACAAAAAGTCGCTCTTTGTTTATAGCACAAAAAAAAACAAAAAAACGCAGAGGTAATCAAATACCATCAAAAGAAAGCTCTATTTGTGGGGGAAAAGGACGTCAATTTTGTATGGGTATATCATCAATTGTCAGTTAAATTGAGCAATTGTCAGTTAAAGCGATGCAGTGCCATATTGCAAAAAATGGCCTGGTCATTAAGGGGGCAAAGTAGTTAAAATATAAAAAAAAATAAAAACTGTAAACACTATTGGCTGTAATGCCAGACTGCAAGTGGGGATGGGGAAGTAAATGAGAGTGAGGGAGTGCACAGGGCAGGGTGCATTATGCTTTGGGGATAGGGAGGTGACCTACAAGTGGGGATGGGGAAGTAGATGGGAGTGAGGGAGTGCACAGGGCAGGGTGCATTATACTTTGGGGATGGGGAGGTGACCTACAATTGGGGATGGGGAAGTAAATGGGAGTGAGGGAGTGCACAGGGCAGGGTGCATTATAATTTGGGGATGGGGAGGTGACCTACAATTGGGGATGGGGAAGTAAATGGGAGTGAGGGAGTGCACAGGGCAGGGTGCATTATACTTTGGGGATGGAGAGGTGACCTACAATTGGGGATGGGGAAGTAAATTGAAGTGAGGGAGTGCACAGGGCATGGTGCATTATACTTTGGGGATGGGGAGGTGACCTACAATTGGGGATGGGGAAGTAAATGGGAGTGAGGGAGTGCACAGGGCAGGGTGCATTATACTTTGGGGATGGAGAGGTGACCCACAATTGGGGATGGGGAAGTAAATGGGAGTGAGGGAGTGCACAGGGCAGGGTGCATTATACTTTGGGGATGGGGAGGTGACCTACAAGTGGGGATGGGGAAGTAAATGGGAGTGAGGGAGTGCACAGGGCAGGGTGCATTATACTTTGGGGATGGAGAGGTGACCTACAATTGGGGATGGGGAAGTAAATGGGAGTGAGGGAGTGCACAGGGCAGGGTGCATTATACTTCGGGGATGGGGAGGTGACCTACAAGTGGGGATGGGGAAGTAAATGGGAGTGAGGGAGTGCACAGGGCAGGGTGCATTATACTTTGGGGATGGAGAGGTGACCTACAATTGGGGATGGGGAAGTAAATGGGAGTGAGGGAGTGCACAGGGCAGGGTGCATTATACTTCGGGGATGGGGAGGTGACCTACAAGTGGGGATGGGGAAGTAGATGGGAGTGAGGGAGTGCACAGGGCAGAGGGTGCATTATACTTCAGGGATGGGGAGGTGACCTACAAGTGGGGATGGGGAAGTAAATGGGAATGAGGGAGTGCACATGGCAGAGAACTGGATGGTCTAGGGAGGCTGTTATTTTACACAGTGCTAAACACTCACCACGTCACATCCAGACAGACTTGAATCTGACCGAGGAGTTCCTCTTCTGTGGTTTGCAGGGCAATATATATATATATGCAGGCTGGCACTGCATTGTTGTATTAAGACTACAAGGACACCCATACATTTTTCCATCACTGATTCATCTAATTTACTCAACTACATTGTATGCTGCATATGGTCAACTCCCCAAGGCATTTTTTTTAATTTGTTCATTAAATCTCATTCGAACAGTGTGCTGATTTCATGTACTTTTAATTCCAAACTTTTTGTATTTGCGTTGCAGCAATACAATAATATCATTCCATATAAAAAAGATTAACCTTAGAAATAACTAAGCTAAGCTCTTTGAGAACTTGTATTTGTAAGCCATCTAGTGCAGTAACTTTATCACATTTTGTCTAGTTGCTGTTTTTTCTTCATGCCTATCCATTGTATCATGCCCGTTACTAAACATTAGAAGGAATAACTTAAACTAACTTCATTGAGGACTTGTGGGTATAAATAATTTGTGGCAAGAGCTTTAGTCACATTTTGTCATTTTTCCATCATATTAATACAAAACCTTTGCAATACAACATAGTGTTCTCAAAACTCCTATCACATTGTACTGAAACATAATGGGGTTGATTTACTAAAACTGGAGAGTGCAAAATCTGGTGGAGCTCTGCATAGAAACCAATCACCTTCCAAGTTGTATTGCCAAAGCTTAATTGAACAAGGTGAAGTTAGAAGCTGATTGGCTACCATGCACAGCTGCACCAGATTTTGCACTCTATTTTAGTAAATCTACCCCAGTATTTATTTGAATCTAATCACTGTTTGCCTAATGAAATGTCCCAGATTTGCGGGGCACAGAAATTCCCTAAATATACATAGAGTACTGCTATCAGTATGATTAGCAGAAGTACCCTGTTACAAAGTTTATGACTGTTAAATAACTCTGTGAAGGTCTATATATTTCCAGGACATTTCTCTTAATATAAATACATGTAATGTAATTTTAACTCTAGTCAAACAGAAATCCCACTACTCCAGGCATTTACAATGCTACCCTGTCCAACATGCTAGAAGGGAAGCCTGCCACAAGTAGTATACCCTAGACATAGTGCCCCATTGCAATTCATTTCGGTTCAAATACAAATTCGGACAAATTTTTGGTTATTCAGAGATTCAAATGTATCTGTATATGTAAATAGTAACGAATAGTAACAAATTTCGTTGAAATCCGTTAAAATTAGTTTAGTTTCGTTTATTAGTTTTCTAACGAATTCCAACTTTTCAGAACAATTATGCCCCGTACACACTGTCGGACTTTGTTCGGACATTCCGACAACAAAATCCTAGGAGTTTTTCCGACGGATGTTGGCTCAAACTTGTCTTGCATACACACGGTCACACAAAGTTGTCGGAAAATCCAATCATTCTGAACGCGGTGACGTAAAACACGTACGTCGGGACTATAAACGGGGCAGTGGCCAATAGCTTTCATGTCTTTATTTATTCTGAGCATGCGTGGCACTTTGTCCGTCGGATTTGTGTACACACGATCGGAATTTCCGACAACGGATTTTATTGTCGGAAAATTTTATATCCTGCTCTCAAACTTTGTGTGTCGGAAAATCCGATGGAAAATGTGTGATGGAGCCTACACACGGTCGGAATTTCCGACAACAAGGTCCTATCACACATTTTCCTTCGGAAAATCCGACCGTGTGTACGGGGCATTAGAATTCGTATCGCTGGAAAAACGATCGACCAATTCGAATTCTAAGTGAAGAAATAGCTGGTTGTTAAGCAGCAGGCTGGGAATCCGGCCGCCCACGTCCTAAACAACCATGGGTCATCATCTGTCAGCTGGCTGCCCCACTGACAGATGAATGTTAAAGAAAAGAATGCAGACAATTGCCCAGCAATGGAAAAATGTTTTAAAAAATGGCATAGAGTCCCCCCCCTCGTCCTTCCCCAGTCCATACCAGGCCCTTCAGGTCTGGTATTGATTTTAATGGGAACCACACCAAAATGTAAAAAACAGCATGGGGCCCCCCTCAAAATCCATACCTGAGCCTTATCCAAGCATGCAGCCTGGCTGGTCAGGAAAAGGGGGGGAACGAGCAAACGAGCGCTCCCCCCCGAACCATACCAGACCACATGCCCTCAACATGGGGGAGACAGGTGCTTTGGGGCGGGGGGGCTCTGCCCCCCCCGCCCCAAAGCAACCTGTCCCCATGTTGATGGGGACAAGGGTCTCTTCCCAGCAACCGTGGTCTGTGGTTGTCGGGGTCTGCGGGTGGGGGGCTTATCGGGATCTGGAAGCCCCCTTTAACAAGGGGGCCCCCAGATCCCAACCCCCCCCCACTATGTGAATGGGTATCAGGTACATCTTACCCATACTCATTCACCAAAAAAAGTGTCAAAAAGTAAGAAAAACAGGAGACAGTTTTTGACAAATCCTTTATTAATAAAAAAGTCACGTGAAGTCATGTGACGTCAGAAGGGGGCGGTGCCACCGAGTGATGTACCTGGGTGGCCCTGCTCTTGCCTGTAAAAGAGCTGTTAAACCCAAAGAGACTTTTTTTTCTATTTTTGAGTCCAGGGGCAGCGTGATTGACGATGAATTACACAATTTTTTTTCTTTTAATAAAGGATTTGTCAAAAACTGTCTCCTGTTTTTCTTACTTTTTGACCCTTTTTTTTGGTGAATGGGTACGGGTACGATGTACCATGTACCATGTACCCGATACCCATTCACATGGGGAGGTTGGGATCTGGG
Organism: Aquarana catesbeiana; assembly: GCF_042186555.1. Lineage (NCBI taxonomy): Eukaryota > Metazoa > Chordata > Amphibia > Anura > Ranidae > Aquarana > Aquarana catesbeiana. Next base: position 498,419,489 of record NC_133324.1, on the reverse strand, counting down.
GGCTCCCTTGTTAAAGTGGGCTTTCAGATTCCGATTTGCCCCCCCACCCGCAAACCCTAATAACCACAGCCCAGGTTGTCTGGAAGAGGCTCTTGTCCCCATCAACATGGGGACAAGGTGCTTTGGGGTGGGGAGCGCAGAGCCCCTGCCCCAAAGCACCCCCCCCCCCCATGTTAAGGGTATGTGTCCTGGCTTAACAACCATCTATTTCTTCACACAGAATTCAAATCATGCAACTGTTTTTTGACCAATCTGAATTCTAATCGTTCTGAAAAGTTTGAATTCATTCGAAAATTTATAAATTTAACGAATTTTAAGAAAAAACAAAATGTAACAAAAACTAAACGAATTCCGAAACCAACCTAAACGAATTCCATAACGAAACAAAATTAGTAACATAACGAATGTATTTAACATGAAAAATGTTTCCCATTCTGCATGTGTCTAGTATATCCAGGCCTTTCAAGTGAAAAGGTATCATAAAAAAGAAGAAAATCCATATTCCCACTGAAGTAGCATTGAGACCTGGCCTCACCAGGCTCCTCCTATAATAAAATGACTAATGCTATGAATGAGAACTATTATTTCTTGTATGTCAGTTGAACTGTAATACATAAATATAAACAGGTTACCAAACTAATATGCGTTACATAAATGTAATGAACAATTTGAAGAACAAGATTTAGGGATCAATAAACTGGGACCCCTAGTGACTGCCGAATGCTTTTTAAATATCATAGTTAAAAATACAATAAAAAATGATGCTTCCTGAGCTTCCTGGATACACTATATTTAAAGTGAATGCTATCTGATGCTCTTACCCTTAGCCGTAGCCTTTCAGCCTCTTCTTGGTATCCAGTAAGCTGCTTTTTCCATTTCTCCACATTAGCATTTGCCTCACGCAAAGCGGCTACCAACTTGTTGTTGTTGTCCTGGAGACTGAAGAACTCAGCTTCCCATTGCACTTCACACACCGAGCTGCGTAATAGACAAGGGATACATGAAATCATATTTCTTTATTTAAACTTACCATGCCCATAATTAGCCTTTCACATTTCTAAAATAGTATACTAATGTTCCTTGTTGGGTGAGGGTGCCCGTTAGTATTCTCCCAATGTAATAAGATGAGTGCAGTGGGAGGGCTCTTTTCCTCCTGGGTTGAATCTGGCCTGGTTTATCAGGCCTGTCCCCAGTTTAAGGCAGAGCTCTCCCTAAGAACTAATGCCTTTCTGGTAGGGATGGTACTGCAGGGGCCAGGCTGAGAAAAGCCTGTGGTGCTTGTTCTCCTGGAGTGGCAGTAATTCTCACTGCAGAGGAGCTTACTTTGAGTTTATTATGGTACCATCACCACATAACTCATTGCACACCCTTTTCATACCTGCCTTTTGGGCTGGGCCTTTTGGCTGAAACCTCAGAAATGTTTATACTAGCCAGAAGGACCACCACTGTATCACATATTGGCAGAGAAGCACATTTTCTTTATCCATTTTCCCCTTTTTTTTTTGTTTTTTGTCTTTTTTTGCACTTTTACACAGCATGATGGCACTTTACTCACTCCCAACTAGTAGGCTGTAGGTCTGGGCTTGCCCTAAAAGTCTTGGGGGGGCTAAGGCACATAGCCTAACGGCTAGGTTCTCCCCCTCTAATGGGCTCTCCCCTTGGGGGGCCCTGCCTAGTACTTGGGTAGATCTTGCTTCAACGGGTCCCCCGTAGAAAAGGGTCTGCCTGGTTTCGGCTGGGTGGACCACAAGTACCCCAGTCTCCGTCAGGAGTCTGACGCTCCGGGGGACCACGGCCATGGTCTTTTCTCTACGGAGGACCATGTGTACACTTTGTGTACTTTGTGTGCTTCACTTTTGTGTGCTCACTTTTTCTTATTTTTACCTGGTGTTAGTTTTGAGTATGCACACTGCAATATGGAGCTTAAAAAAATACCAATGGGAAGAACTCAAGTCGGAATTTATATAGTAAGCATTTTTTTGTCTACTGTGTCTCACTTATACAGTCCAATACCAGCAAACAATACAACATACTGTATTACATCTCTTTGAGTATAGGGAGGTTAACAGCAGAACTAAAAGAACTAAGAAGCATCAAAAGTGAACAGAGACTTCCCAACATGTTGGCCTTTGCAAGTTTATATCAATGAAAATGGGAGAGGCAGGAGGTTAGTAGTGCAAGAAGATGCTTTTAGCCCTCTTATCCTAAGGTTGAATATTAGCATTCATGGTTTTCTAAACTGCAAAATAAATTATCCTCATGAGAATGGTTGGCTGGAATATGAAATATACCCAAAAATAGTAATGCTAGGTAACTCTCATGTTCATAGACTGCTTTTCTAAATGTGTTACCACTTCACCATTGTGTGCCAATTTCTGGCTACTATGTACTACAGTATGTGCATAGCATATACATAAACACCATATACACATATATGAAAAACTCACATCCTAGGCTAATAGTACCACAGATATAAATCATACCATTTTTTAAATACATGTTCAATGGTTTTTTAAATGTTGTCACACCTATGCAATGCTAGCTTTACATATTGACATTTTGCTCTCTATCCTACTCCTATTAATCAGATCATAAGTCTGTAAACTTACTTTGTGAAGATCCCCATACATGTACTTCCTTCAGTTCTGTGATATGTATTCACTATACCCTGTGAATAGGCACTGCTGTGTCACACATTTCACAGAGCATGCCTTCTAAACTACAGAATTGCTGGGGAGGAGTTTTAGGGGATGGCGTCAGTAAAGGAATCACAACTTGCAGGCAGCAAGGTACCATGGCATATGTAGTGCCTTAGGAAATTGTCATTGGAATGCCAAATATAACTATTGTTTGTATTGTTATTACAATGCTGATGTTATACAATGAAAGTGTATGTTGTGACCAAAGATGTCCTTTAAACATGGAGTCCAATTCAACTGCAGAAAATCAACTGAAATATCTGATTAGAAGGAAGAACATTTATCATTTAACCTACATGAGGCCAGATTTAGTGGTTCACATCAACAATTCAGTGTCATTTTATTGAGTAATTTTAGCTGGGTTCCTACATGCTGCCTTTAGACCCTCTCAAACTCCCCTGTGCTTTCCTGATCAATCTACCAGTGGCGTAGTATTGGTTGTCAGAGCCCGGGGCAAGCCAAGAAATTTGCGCCCCCTAACCCGCAGACTTTATGCACTTCCTGAGTCCCTTCCACTAGTATAGTAGTACTGACCAACCCGATTCCTACACTGGCCACTACACTAACCTACCTGATTCCTACACTGACCTACCTGACCACTATACTAACCTACCTGACCACTATACTAACATACCTGATTCCTACACTGACCTACCAGATTTCTAAACTGACCTATCTGACCACTACACTAACTTACCTGATTTCTACACTGTCCACTACACTGACCCACCTGATTCCTATACTGACCACTGCACACATTATTATTGCTTACTACTACTAACTGATTGGTTGCTAGAGGTTACTTCAAATTATTATTGCTCACTGATTGCTTGCTAGAGATTACAGCAGATCAGAGGTTACTGTACATTATTAATGAACCTTAATTGGTTGCTAGAGGTTACATCACATTATTACAGTTCACTGGTTACTTAAGGTTACAGCACATCATCTCACTGCCTGCACACCACAGACTGTGGAGGTGACGGGACCCACCATTCGACAAAAAATTCTAGAACTAGTTATTAGCAATGAGGGTTGAGGGATGTGCTGCGTATGGAGTGCAAGGTTGAGGGGTGCGCTTTGTACAGAATGCGGGTTATAGAGGTGCGCTGTGCTTGGAGTGCAGGGTTGAGAGGTGTGCTGTGTACAGAGTGCAGGGTTGAGGGGGTGCACTGTGTACAGAGTGCAGGGTTGAGGGGGTGCGCTGTGACATTACTGCACATAATTACCGCTTACTGATTGGTTGCTAGAGGTTACTGCACATCATTACTACTAACTGACTGGTTGCTAGAGGTTACTGCAAAATATTATTGCTCACTGATTGGTTGCTAGAGATTACAGCAAATCATTATTGTTCACTGATTGGTTTCTGAAGGTTACCGCACATCATTACCACTCACTGGTTGCTAGATGTTAAAGCACATCATTACAGCTCACTGATTGGTTGCTTAAGGTTACAGCACATCATCTCATTGACTGCACATCACAGACTGCAGAGCTGACGGGACCCACAAATTCTAGAACTAGTTATTAGCAATGAGGTTTGAGGGGTGCACTGTGTATGGAGTGCAAGGTTGAGGGGTGCACTTTATATGGAGTGCAGGGTTCAGAGATGCACTGTGTACGGAGTGCAGGTCGAAAGGGTGTGCTGTGTACGGCCTGCAGGGTTGAGTGGTGTGCTGTGTACGGCATGCAGGATTGAGGGGGTGCGTTGTGTATGGCGTGCAAGGTTGAGGGGGTGTGCTGTGTACGGTGTGCAGGGTTGAGCTGTGTATGTCATGCAGGGTTAAGGGGGGTTAGCTGTGTACGGCGTGCAGGGCTCAGGGGGTGAGCTGTGTACAGCATGCAGGGTTGAGGGGGGTGCACTGTGTATGGCGTGCAGGGTTCAGGGGGTGTGCTGTATACGGCATGCAGGGTTCAGGAGGAGCGCTGTGTACAATGATGTATGGGCAGTAAGTTGGGACCAAAAAAAACAATGGTTTATTATGCCAGTGGCAAAGTCATACACTGAATAAAAATGACAGAGTCATAAAGCACAATAAGAATAATAATTAAAAAGCCAACAATACCACTGTATGCCCATAGGCATAGAGGGGTTGACAATATCTGGAGGGCTCGCTGGTGGAGCATGGAAGGGCGCCAAGAATCATGCTGGGATGGATGGAGACCCTGTGGAGGTGATGCACCTGATGGCTGCTTGCTGGGAGCTGAACCATGGCCGTGTGCAGGCGGTGATGGTGCTCCGAGTAGTGGAAGAGAGCGTGGGGCCAATCCAGGCCGGGCTGAGGGCCCGAGATGTCCGCTGGATGGAGCCTGGCTGGTAAAAAGGGGAGCCAACAGGGATGCAGGCCAGAAGCCAGATGACCTGAGCCGAGCCAGAGCTGTCAGGTGCGCCTGAATGATGTCAGCACCGAGTCGGAGGTGCAGGGAGGAAAGGGAAGTCCCTGAGCCTGCGTTGCCGTAATGGCACATTTTGTGTGTCAAAGTCATGGGAACATTTAGCCTGCACAGCGCAGGAAAAGAGCTGCTGGTAACCTGCTTCTCTCTAAGTATTTGTATGACTTCTCTTTTCACATATCGAATACGACCCCAAAATCGTGACGGCACAGTTGGTGAGAAATTATCTATTCCCTCAAATGATGGTTACTTGGCCAAGAGGTTACCCAACGGCTACATCTTGATGCTTGTGAGAGTGTAGTGCCCCTGATGTACTTTTTTATCATGTGAGTGGTTGTCTTTTTATATTTTTAATAAAATGTTGCCATTTTTTCTCCTTTTTTTGAGTTGAGATGGATATACCAGCTGTTTCAGCATAAGGATCTGATTATAGTGATGGCTTTAATCGGCTTTGGCTGTGTTTTACCAATGGAGGATACAGATGGAAGTTGGGGAGAGCCGTGGAACTCCGTTGAAGTAGGAGTATACATTCAGAAGCTATCCAATGGTTATATCTTACAACTATTAGAAGTGTGGTGCCACTAATGCACTTTATAAACGTGAGTGGTTTATTTTAGATCCTTCTGCCTTAACAGTAACATTACTACTCTATGAAAGTTTTTTTTTTCTTTTTTTGAGGTATTTATTGTGAGCTCAGACAGCTTTATTGGTCAGGACATCTTATTAGCCTGGATGGTGTATGGGAGTCTGTGCGAATTTATAGGGAATTGCAAGCTATTCATGCACTTTCTAAATGTGCGTGCCTTTCTTTCTAAAGTTTTGCCCTAATATCAACATTACTACCCTGTGGGAGTTTTCTCCTTTCTTTTCTCAGTGCGCAATTCCAAGTTCTGAGGCAGAACTTATATACTAGTTGCAACATTTAAAGACATCACCAGCAACGTATATGATTGGCTTGATTGGATGGGATGATGTATGGGAGCCTTCATAAGCTTGTTTGACAATATTTGCTTATTTTGACCTACCTATGATCTGGAAGGCCATATTTGGTATGTGTTTTTCCATGAGGGAATGGCACGGAGATTATTTGGTATTTCAAGAAACAAATCTGTGCATTTCTTCACATTTGGATACTTATTATTTATAAAAGAACTTTTTTGTTTACATTCAGCATTTTGGATGCTCAGTTTGTTGTTGAACCTGGAACCAGGAGATCCATGTCTGGCATCCTCCACCTGTGAAAGAGGTCTTGAAACTCATTAAGGAGTAAAGACAATTCTCCAGAGTCCACATGTTGAACACTGAGAAAGTCTGCCTGCCAATTTTCCCATAACTGGGATGTGCAGGGGTGGGATATGAAGTTCCGCCTAACCCAGATCTGCTTTTTTTTGAGCCATGAGACTTTCAGTTCCTCCTTGATTATTTAAGTAAATCACCACAGCATTGCCAAACTTAATCATGGTTGGATGACCTTACAGACAAGAGATCCAGTTTTGAAGGGATAACTAAATCAGTCTGAGTCTCAGAGGAGAATAGTTTCCTCTGACAACCATCCATTCCTCTGACAAGTCCCCTGTATTGAGAGGGAATCCAGGACTCCTCCCAGCCCATCCGCCAGAAGAAACTCCCTGGCATCAGCACTGGACTCATGACCCACTATGCCAGGGCAAGCCTGGAATGATGGCCTGATATATGAGATGGTCCAGAGACTGAAAAAAAATACCAGCCAAATATCCAGAAGAGCTTATATTATTATCATGCAAGTCCAACAGTTAGGAACAGATCAAGCAGCTTTGGGGTATACATTAGCATATCATCACATATACGGATAAGCAAAACATTAGTTTAATGGTATTGTAGCTTGCGGGTCCAACCAGGAGGACCCAGATGCAAAGGGTTGGTTGGCTCTTGGACTGTAGAGTCCGAACAAGGGAGCAAAGTCCAAAGTTTGTCCAAAGGAAGTAAAACCTTGGAGCAGGCTATTTTCAGTTTCAGACCCAGATATTTAGGCTCCAACTTAATCTCTGGAACATCTGGATATTCTGTTGGACACTGATATAACTGTTTGTTCAGGAGAAGGTTGTCCAGATATCCCACTATGGGGATGCCCTAAAAGTGAAACAAAGCAATAACAGGGGCTAGTACTTTGGTGAAGTCCCATGGCACAGTGGACAGGCCAAAGGGATAGACAATAAACCGGTAATGTTGCGTGCCTACAGGAAAGCAGGGTCCTGTACAGCTTCCATGCCAATGCCGAAAATAATCTGGAAAGCTGCAAAAAGAGTCCCTTCTGACTCTGCAGCTATATGAAAAGAATCTTAATAAAAATTACAGAAAAAAAAACCAAACACTCAACTTCTATACTGAAAGGAGAGAAAACATCAATTCTCCTAGCAAAAATACTAGCAAAAAACTGAGGCAGGTTGGGAGTGGGAGGGATTATACTGGTCTGTCCCTAAATCTTTGTTTTTTAGTGTCCAATCTCCAAAGGCAGCAGTATAACCCAATGTACCTGAATACTTATTTCTATTATTTTTGCAGTGTCTCAATTAAAAAAATACATTATTTGTCTACTTCAGAAAAAAACAAAATAATAATAAAATGCTAAACTATTTTTCATATTGGCTGGAAAACCACCAGTAGGAGTCATAGATCAGAACAATAAATGCAGGAGCAGATTTAAAAAAATGTGCATCACTACATCTGATTTGGTTGCTTTGACAGCATTCTTTTTCCAGACAATATCCATGTAGGAGCCTGTTTCATTATGTTAGAAGATAACTTGGATATGAAGCCAAGAAGCATCAAATTAAGTGTGCTTTCCAGTAAATCATTTACTTAGGAGATAAAAAAAATTGCAATGGTATATCAGGATGGTCATCAGATTTATGCCAGCAATAAGTGTGGATAGTTCTCTCATGCTGAAAGAGAAAAGCATAAAATCTTCTAATCCTCTTTGTAAATCTGGGTGATTTACCAAGGTTTCATCACACTAATCTTCCCTAAAGTAATCAAGCGATTCAGCACTCCAAGTCAGGAGGAGACTAAATGATACAAATGATGAATGTTTGAGCTTTCTCTTTTTTTCCTGTTTGACCTCTATCAGTCTCCAGATTGCTTAACAAAAACTAAAAACAAAATCTAAAGAAGAAGGCAAGCTACCAATCCTTAAGAGGTTAACCTTTTTATGATGAAGTACAGAAAGGAGGCACCTAAATAACTTTGCGTGTTTGTAAGTATTGGTTATTTTAATTGGCTTGCAGCAGATGGAGGGGAAAGGCTTGGACTCAAATCTAGGTTACAGTGACATACAATACATTTCAGCCATATTGAATCCTCTGTTATTGTAAAACTCCACTCCATTTAATCATTTGTGCTTATGTGTATTATGATGGGTTTGTAAAGGACTTACATACAGATGTACAGTGGGAAGTGCTTAAAATTACTTTAGAAAAGTGCAGTTTTAATTTTACCACACAGTGGCACTATTATATTACACTATATATAATTTATATCTGGTTTATGTTTGCCATCACAGCAACCATTCATTGCCTTACTAAAAAAAAATATTGGGTAAGGCACAATATTATGCAGTAAGACATCTCAGTCAATTAAAATCATTGCTCAGAAGCCCCAAGTATGCAGACTAATGTCCACATAGGTTTTGTTTATACTGGGGGCTTTGCCTATGGTCAAAAGGTAAATAACAATCTATCGATGCAATAAATTGTATATCTCAAGCTCAAGAATGTCTTCTCTGTGTTAACAAGATAGAAATGGTTGAATGCACTTGCAGAATTTGAGCTATCTGTGGACATCACAGGTGGAATGCCTTTGGCCTGATAACTAATCTCTGTTATATTACTACACTTTTATGAAACAGTTTATCACAATTACCAGAGGTTTATAACAATATGGTTCAGCTGGTGCCCCAGGAGGAATGCTTATAAGCGCTGTTAATAATAATTTATAAAGAAGGTACTGACTATTTGAAATGTGTAACAGCAGACACCGTTATTGGATGTAAGACAAATACATAAAACATTCGGCTAATACTCCCCCTTTCTAGTTATGAACACCAATGCAGAAAATAAGCTTAAATTCTACATGTGCATAAACAAAATAAAACACTGTATGAAACAACTGTGGTATACATAAACAAGAGAAAAGGACAATAAAATATTGCCACGTCAAATACAACCACTGTCTCTACTAGAATCTTAATAATGTTCATACATCAAATAACACTCTACCCATAAGTGTTCAAAAAAGTTGTTACAATAACCCCTTAAAAGTATAACTAAAGGAAAAACTTTTCTTTTAGTTTTGGAATCGGGATTAGAACACCTGTCAGGTTTTTATTGTTGTCTGTGCCCCTGTTCTGACAAAATGAGCAACCTGGCAGAATGTGCAGCCCGCGTCACACTTCCTGTGACGTGGAATCAGCTGTAACTCCAAAACGCGTCATACATTCCTTCATGGACTGACGTCAGTGCACCGAGGAATTTGCCTGACAAAATGCTTGACCGACTACTGCACATGTGCATGGCGGAAATCAACTAACACTTACAGAATTTACTTACGAAGCTTACTCGATTGCTGACATTAGTTTGCTAATTCAAAACGGGGTTTGGTGCCGCTTTGTCTGCTTACTGTTGGTGTGATGAGAACGAGTGTAAGGTGTACCGAGATGGCCTTAACAACGTAAACTTCGTAATTGTTAGTTGATTTCCGCTGTGCGCATGTGCAGTAGTCAGGCGAGCATTTTGTCAGGCAAATTCCTCGGTGCACTGACATCAGCCACTGAAGAGATTTATGACACGTTGCGCCTGCGCTGTTTGGAGCAACAGCTGATTCCACGTCACTGGAAGTGACGCGGGTAGCACATTTTGCCAGGTTGCTCATTTTGTCAGAACACACACCCCCATTAAGGAGATTCACTTTTTCTATTTGTCCTGTTTACCATTATCACTGAAAGTGAAAGTAAAAGAAAACCCCAGATTTTGGGTTGTCCCCACAGAGTTAATAGAGGGAAAATCTTCCAATGGGGACACTAGTTCTGGTGACCTGGGGGTCCCCAAGAAATTTGGGATATCCTCACTTCCTGTTTGGCTATTGGACAAAAAGGGAAGGAAAAATTACACAATGGGACACAGATGGTAAAAAAAATCTGAAAGGGGTTAAAAACCTCCCTTGCTCAATCCAAAATGAAACTAAAAGTTTTGCCTATAGTTTTACTTTAAGCTGACCATAGGCCAGCCATTCTCAAACAGGACACCTTGGAACCCTTCAATGCCATTTGGCAGAAACAGTGGCATGGCGCCAATGATTTGTAAGGGTCGCATTCTCACCACCCATACAAGAGTGTCATTCTTCTCATGGTTTACCACTATAAGTGGCAGTTTTTCCACTAAACACCAATGAATTCATTCTGGCTAGGGTTCCCCCGAGACTTGAAAATTATTTTTTGCCTCGGCCAAGCACAGAGAACAATGTTGTCATAAAACATGGTTTTACTGGACAGAATTCACTTGGTGCTGTTGCTCTAAATATCAGAACATTTTTACATCACAAGCCTGACCCTACCAACCTTGACCGCCGGTCATACGGGGCTCCCTGAACTATTACTTTACTACTGCACAGAGCATGGACCACACACATACCCTCACCTTTCCTCTGCCCCTTCCCAGTTTTTTTTATTTTCCACTCTTCTTTCCTATCTTGGACAATCTGCTTGCGGTTTGTTGCTTTACATTTCCTTTCTTTTTTTTTGACTTTTCTGTGCCTAAAGCCTCGTACACACCGTATGATTGTTGGCCAACAATTTTTTTTTTCGTCAAAAGGGCGTGTGCCAGAATCTTGTCTTGCATACTAGGGGTACACAATTGTCGTGCAACAATCACGAACGTAGTGATGTACTACGAGGAATTTCAGCTCTTGAGCGTCACCTTTTGGGCCCCTTCTGCTAATTTCATGTTTGGTGAGCATTGATTCAGAGCATGCGTGTTTGTACTTTCGACTTGTGTGATGGATTTGTGTACCGACCATACAAAAATCTGACAACAAACCATTGTCTGCCGAAAATTTACTAGCCTGCCATCCGTTTGTTGGACAAAAGTTGGACAATTGTCAAAAGGAACATACTAACAGTAAGATTTTAGGACAACAGTCTGTCAACAGACAATCCCCTGCCAACAATCGTACCGTGTGTATGAGGCTTTAGGTGTTTTTTTTCAATAGAGCAACTGGGATTTTAAAGTTTGTCTGCTCCACAACAAGAAGGAAGTCTCCTTATGGGTTAGAAATTAATCTATATAGAACTGATATGTTTGCATACTATGATGGATACTTGCATTGTTTTTGAGTTCCGAAATTAGCTCTCTGTTTTTTCTACTGGAGCTTGTAGTATTGATGTGTACACCTTTACTGTGAATGCTTACTCCTGCATGCCTACTTCAAATTTACAAAATTAAGAATTTTAAAAAATACATATATTTTTTTTGTTGAGGAAGGCTGCCATAGACAAATCTTTCTCAATCAGCGTCTGAATAGAAAAAAAAAAAAACGTCTATAGCTAGCTTTAGTTTTGTGATTCATCTTTTAATATAAAACACCATTCTGTGACATCCATCACCACTGTAGGAAAGGAACGCACCCAGATGAGTGATCTCTTTGTTATAAGAAGGCCTTAAAGTGCTTTGTGTCTCCCCATTTTAAAATGCAATATTCCTCCACTGTCTTGGTGACTGGGAAAAACACCCTGTAGTTTCTTTTTTAATGTTTATAACCTTCATAAGCTATATATCCAGAAAAAAACAGTTGGACATAATTGTAAAAGAAGAAGGGAATCTCCAATAGTGAAGTATTTTAATTAACCACTTCAATTTTCACCTGCCTATTTCAATTTTCAAATACAAATGTTCCCGCGCTCACAGACTAACCGGTCTGCAGCCTCCCCTGAATCGCACCCCCAAAAGGGTGAGAAATTGTAAAAAAAGAGAGAAAAGGGTAGGGGTAAGTGGCGCTACCTGTGCCGGGGTACCTATTAAAAGTAATAAACCGTGCCTATATACTCAGAGTGATGAGGGCCACTCGTAAATAACACCATGAAAGTAAGTGTAAAGGAAATCCCCCACCCGTTGCGTGGGGAGGGATCCTACTGTTAGAATCCCCCCTGGCAAGTGGTATAGGGATTAAAATATGGTATACACCCTACAAACGACCAATAAATGAAAATACTATACAGTGTCCAGCAAGTGAACCATATATATATATCAGATAGATCTAAAGTCCATAGTAAACCACAGTTCCATCAGATATGCATAGTGAAAAAATGAAGACATAAAATCTTTTTGGATATATAAAAAACGAATTAAACATGTGGTGAAAAAATAGTAATAATAAAGTGTAAATATGAAGCTCCAGCATAAACAAAGTTCTTGTAAGTGGTGACTCTCGTGAAGAAAATTGCTGATATCCAGTGACTTTTTGGTGCTCCCCCTCAAGGATCCCCACTCGCCAGCTTCTTAAACCCCTACAGGGGTAATAGGCATGCAGTAACAGACGATGGAATGGCGTCCTAAGATCCAGTGCAGCCGTCCCCAGGAATCTCAGCTCCAGATATCAGATGTTCCGTCAGTATCTTATTGCCATCCTCATAGGAAAAAACAGGGCTCCCATAGTGTGATAAGTTTTAAAACAAGTGTTTATTTAAAAAACAGCCGATAAACAGCCAATAAAAACAGTCTGAACTCCCTATACAAGAGGAGCCAGAAACTCACACTTGATACAAGAGAAAGCTACGCACTTACGTCATACCCGGAACTCAGAGCGAGCCTTGAACGCAGCTGAGGCGCACGCCGCTCGGCTGATGGTTCCTATCCACAGCTCCCTCTGTGTAGTTTCTCTTGTATCGAGTGTGAGTTTCTGGCTCCTCTTGTATAGGGAGTTCAGACTGTTTTTATTGGCTGTTTATCGGCTGTTTTTTAAATAAACACTTGTTTTGAAACTTATCACACTATGGGAGCCCTGTTTATTCCTATGAGGATGGCAATTAGATACTGATGCAACATCTGATATCTGGAGCTGAGATTCCTGGGGACGGCTGCACTGGATCTTAGGACGCCATTCCAACGTCTGTTACTGCATGCCTATTACCCCTGTAGGGGTTTAAGGAACTGGTGAGTGGGGATCCTTGAGGGGGAGCACCAAAAAGTCACTGGATATCAGCAATTTTCTTCACGAGAGTCACCACTTACAAGAACTTTGTTAATGCTGGAGCTTCATATTTACACTTTATTATTACTATTTTTTCACCACGTTTAATTCATTTTTTATATATCCAAAAAGATTTTATGTCTTCATTTTTTCAGTATGCATATCTAATGGGACTGTGGTTTACTATGGACTTTAGATCTATCTGATATATATAAGGTTCACTTGCTGGACACTGTATAGTATTTTCATTTATTGGTCGTTTGTAGGGTGTATACCATATTTGAATCCCTATACCACTTGCCAGGGGGGATTCTAACGGTAGGATCCCTCCCCACGCAACGGGTGGGGGATTTCCTTTACACTTACTTTTATGGTTTTATTTACGAGTGGTCCTCATCACTCTGAGTATATAGGCACGGTTTATTACTTTTGATAGGTACCCCGGCACAGGTAGCGCCACTTACCCCTACCCTTTTCTCTCTTTTTTTACTATTTCAATTTTCAGCTTTCAGCCCGGTCACATTTTGAATGACGATTGCGTGGTCATGCCACACTGTACCTATATGACATTTTTATCATTTGTTTCACACAAATAGAGCTTTCTTTTGGTGGTATTAAATCACCACTGTTTTTTTTTTTTTTTTACGAAATAAACGAAAAAGGACCAAAAATTTTCAAAAAATCTGTGTATTATTTAGTCTGTTGGAAAGTTATTGAGTCCACAAACTATGGCATATATATATCTGAAAATGGATGAATCCTGATGTACTGATGGCCCATCTCATTTCTGGGGGCTTGAAAATGCCAGGACAGTACAAATATCCCCCAAATGTCCCTTTATTGGAAAGTAGATAGTCCGAGGTATTTCGTAAGAGGCATGGCAAGTTTTTTGAAGTTGTAACTTTGTCACAATTTTTTAGAAAATAAAGAAATTTAAAAAAAAATAGTTTTTTCACAATTTTTTTTACATACTGTCAACAGTGTAGTACAGCACCAGAATATAACTAGAGTGGCAGTGATCAGTGACACTGACTGGTGCAGTGACATGCAGTGAGTATTATTGTGATTAGCTGTGATTGGCCACAGCTAAATCACATGGTACAGCTGGGTTGTGATTGGCCCTGTCTGTACTAAGGGTGCACCAAATGGAAATTTTGGTGCCAAAAAAGCAGGATGCACTTTGCCAAAAACCGAAACCAAAAATGACAGTTTTTAAAAAAAAATTATATTTTTATATATAGTTGTATTATATTCGACTTTTTAAATAATATCATCAATTTAAATTAATATGAATTTATTGTTTGCCATTATTGGCACCTTTAGTGCAAGCAAAGCTCAAGAAAAATGCCGTCTGCAGCCTCTAACCATCTCTTATATCATGTCCACAGTCTCTAACCATCTCTTGTATCATGTACACAGTCTGTCATTTACTTAGTTGAGGCCAAGCTGACGGGAGGGCTTTCCCTTACACCTCCTGTCCTGTTTCTCCTGAAGGTGGTGACAGGATATAATGAGGCACGGAGTGGCACGGGTGCCTGGTAGGAGATCCTGGAGAGAAGATACTTGCAGCAGATGCCAAGCAGCGGGCAGGTTGGTGGACTGGCCAATGCGGATACACGCCAACAGGTGCAGAACAGCAGGCAGACTGGTGGACTGGCAGATACAGGTACACAGCGGCAGGTGCAGGATAGCAGACAGCTGCCAAGCTGGAGAGCAGGTGAATGCAGGGTCTCAGGTGTTAAGGCAGGCAGATGTCGGTAATGACCAAGCAGCGGAGGTACAGAATCGGATCTAAAGAGGAGTCAGGGCAGGCCAGGGTCAGTATCAAGTGAGCAGAGAAGGTACCAGAACAGTAGGCAGAAGGCAGAGTCATGTCAAAAGCCGGGTCAGCAATCAGGTATCAGAAACCAGGAACAAGCTGAGTCAAACAGGCCGGTTATATACAGGAACAAGCACAGGATCAGGTCACAGATGATAGAAGCCAACGACCACTCAGCAATCTTCTGGTCTATGGAGCCAGTTTAAATAGGTAAGAAGGCGCCAAGTACTCACCCACGTTCATGCTAATGCGCACGTGCACGGAAGACGTTAGCGAGTCAGGAATGTCTAGTTGTCACTCGCAAATTCCTATGCACATGCTGTCACTCGAGAATTCCTATTAGCAAGTACACATCTTCTTGCACGTCTTTGTGTACGATTATGCACACGATTTCCCTAACGGTGCCCCCCCCCTTACGGGCAGCCTCCGGATGCCAACTTGAAGCTTCTTTTCTGGATGACCTGTGAAAAAAGCCTGCAAAAGTTCTGGAGCGTGCACACTGGACTCTGGTTTACAGGAACTTTCTTCTAGGGCGATCTAGGAAAGGGTCGGGTACAATAGGTTTTAGCAATGACACATGAAACACAGGGTGAATCTTGTAAGAATCAGGTAAGGAAATTTCATATGCTGCTGGATTGATCCTTCTCCTGACTGAAAAGGGACCAATATATTTAGGCCCTAGTTTCTTTGATGGGCATGGCAGTTTTAGGTTTACAGTTGACAACCAGACCTTGTCTCCTGGGTTAAGGAGTAAATCCCCTTTTCTCCTTCTGTCGAAGATCTTCTTGTTTTCGTCCTGAGCCTTAGCCACAGCAGCTTGTAATTTCTTGTTGTTATCCAGAAAGAACTTAACTTTATCCAGAATTGCTGGTACAGGTGAATCAGGAACTGTGTCAGGCAGAAAGGAAGGAAAGAATCCATAGTCAGCAAAAAAAAAAAAAAAATGGAGCTTGATTTGTGGCACTATGCATGGAATTATTATAGGCAAACTCAGCCAGAGAGAGCAAGTGTGCCTAATAATCATCCTGTGAAAATGAAGAAAAGCAACTGCAACATGCCCCTGATGACGCATGTTGATGACGAAACGTTGGGCGACCAGAGAGTGGCGACGCAGGACGCGGTTGGACGGTGACACGGCGGCCATCTTTTGGTTAGAAGCGCTGGACGCTTCTTACTGCTTTATACCCTCTTACTAAATGTAAGTGGCTTTTACCTTTACACAATAAAAATATCCTTGTTGATGGAATTTGCGCAATGAGCGTTTTTCTCTTTACTCCCCACATATCACGATTGTTGAGGCGCATACATCCACTGGACTATACTCCAATCTTTAACCTGTCACAAGGAGGAGACCTTAAGCCTTCCATTTAGTTCAGAGGGCATTGAATATTTTTATGCTACTCTACTGGAGGATTGTTGGTCTATCCCAGGAAGATTGCCTCTTGCTATCTGTTTTCCACATACGTGTATAACCCATACACTGATGGTAAGGGTCAGTTTGTTTGGGTGTTGGTGATGGTGGTTACATCTCCCTTTTGAGTGTCCTCTCATTATGGATCTGAATAGAGGGTTACCATTTCCTTCTGATGAAGAGGACTTTGTTTAGCCTTTTTTTATTGGGACACTAATATTTAATTTTTAGCGCTGCACCATTCCTCTTAATATCTGAGGTATTGCTATAATGTCTGGTTGGTACGCTCAGTTTATCCATTAGTCTGTGGATGATAGGCCAACGAAAAGCAAAGTTCAATTTGTCCTTGCAAAAGCTCTCTCCAAAATTTTGATGCAAACTGCACCCCCCCAATCGGATACAATACTGGCTGGAATGCCATGAAGTCTTACCACCTCCTTGATAAATGTATTGGTTGTTGCGCCGAAGGCGTCCCTTTCATAGGAACAAAATGCGCTATCTTGGATAATCTATCAACGATCACAAAGATGGAGGTGAAGTCATCTGATACTGGTAGTTTAACAATAAAATCCATCAAGATCATTTCCCATGGTCTTTTTGGTACAGGAAGTGGCCTTAATAGTCCCCACGATTTATTCCTGTTACTCTTATTACATATGCAGATAGTGCAGGCCTTAACATAACTTTCACAGTCAGACCTCCATTTCGGCCACCAAAAAGTTTGTTGTAAATGCTCTATAGTCTTTTGGGATCCAAACTGTCCTGCTAATGGATGGTCGTGACCTGCTAATGGATGGTCGTGACATAATCAAAGGACCGGCAGACGTTGACTTTCAGGCACAAAAACTTTGTCTTGAAACCAAAAAAGTCCATCTTTATTTTGTAAATTTGCTCCTTGAGTAGGGATGGGCGAACAGTTCGGCCCAAGCATAAGTTCGGGCCGAACTTTGGTTGTTCGGATGTTCTGCGAACACCGAACAATATGTGGTGTTCGGGGAAAATTCGGAACACTGTTAAAGTCTATAGGACACTAACATGAAAAATCAAAAGTGCTCATTTTAAAGGCTTACATTCAAGGTTTTGTCATAAAAAGTGTTTGGGGACCTGGGTCCTGCCCCAGGGGACATGTATCAATGCAAAAAAATTTTAAAAAACGGCTGTTTTTTCGGGAGCAGTGATTTTTTTAATGTTTAAAGTGAAACAATAAAAATGAAATAATCCTTTAAATATCATGCCTGGGGGTGTCTATAGTATGCCTGTAAAGTGGAGCATTTTCCCTGTGTTTAGAACAGTACCACAGCAAAATTTCTAAATTTCAAAAATTTCTTCAACATTTCTAAAAGGAAAAATTGTCATTTAAAACTGCTCGCGGCTGTAATGAATTTTGGGGTCTCCCGCTTACGTAACCGGGTGGCCCCGGCCCCTCTGACGCCAGGGGAAGCCATGGGGAAGTCCCCATGCGTCGGAGGGGTGGGGTCACTGTGTGGCCCCACCCTCAGTTATATAAGAACTGTCAAAGGTGCTGAAGCGTCATACGGCAGGAGCCTCCCATGGAGGCGGATCGGTGGCGTTTTTTTTTTCCGGTCCGTCGGCGGAGCGATAGAAGAAGATGAATGGACTTCATGGCACATTTTTATTTTTTTAATAAAGGACTTGTCCCAAGCTGTGTCTTGTTTTTTTTTAACATTTTGACACTTTTTTTGTGCAATGGTACTGGTACAATGTACCCGTTACCATTTCACACAGGGGGGGAGGCCAGGATCTGGGGGTCCCCTTGTTAGGCTGGTAATGGACTGGGGGGGATCCCATGCTCTTTTTTGCAATGAGTTTTATCTATATTGCCGAGACCTGACAATTCATTACAGCCGTGAGCAGTTTTAAATGACAATTTTTCCTTTAGAAATGTCATTTTGCTGCAGTACTGTTCTAAACATGGGAAAACTGTACCACTTTACAGGCACACTATAGACAACCCTCAGGCACGAAATTTAAAGGAATATTTCATTTTTATTGCTTCACTTTAAGCATTAAAAAAATCACAAAGTTTTTTCTGCATTGATACATGTCCCCTGGGGCAGAACCCGGGTCCCCAAACACTTTTTATGACAATAACTTGCATATAAGCCTTTAAAATTAGCACTTTTGATTACTCATGTTCATGTCCCATAGACTTTAACGGTGTTCGTGTGTTTTGCCAAATTTTTTGCCTGTTCGGTATGTTCTGATGCGAACCGAACCAGGGGGGTGTTCGGACCATCCCTATCCTTGAGGTGTTAACTCCTGCCCTGAGGCCTGCTTGATCTGGGTTATGAGGTTTATCTGGAGAAGTAAAAAGTTTTGTGCAGACAAAATAGTGTCCTGTAGGGGAGACCCCGCCACTTCTGAAAACATCCGTGACAGAGCATCCGGTTTGCCATTCTTAGACCCGGGGCGGAACGTGATGTGAAACAGGAACTTAGAGAAAAACAGTGCCCACCTGGCCTGTCGAGGCCGCAGTCTTTTGGCTGTTCTAAAATATTCTAAGTTTTTATGATTTGCAAAGATCAAAATAGGATGCACCTTCCAGCAGATAGCGCCATTCCTCCAGAGCTGATTTAATAGCCAGAAGTTCACGATCTTCAACAGGGTTTAGCTTTCTTGAGAAAAAGGTGCATTAGCGATTTTGTTCCTGATCTCTGAGACAAAATTGCTCCCACAGCATTCTCAGAAGCATCAACTTCAAGGATATAAGGTAATGCTGGATCAGGGTGTCGCAGGATTGGGGCAGAAGTAAAAAGGATCTTCAGCTTGTCAAAAGCCATTTGTGCTTTAACAGTCCATTGGAACCGGGTATGTGACTTTGTGAGTTGAGTGATGGGACAAAGGATGTAAGAAAATCCCTAATTAATTTTCTATAGAAATTTGCAAAAGCCCACAAAACTTTGCACACTCTATCTGTCGGGACAGACCAATCCAGGATGGAGTTAACCTTTTGCGTGTCCATCGAAATTCCCTCTGTGGAAATGATGAAGCCAAGGAAGGAAATCTGTACCTCAAACTCGCATTTTTCGGCCTTGGCATAGAGTCTATATTCTCTTAACCGGCCCAACACCTTGACAACATGAATGCGATGCAATTCCAGTTAAGAGGAGAAGATCAAGATGTCATCCAGATAAGCAATCATGAAGAGGTCAAGGAAGTCTCGAAAAATGTCATTCACATAGTGTTGGAATGTGGCCGGTGCATTGCACAGACCAAATGGCATGACGAGGTATTCGAAATGGCCAAACCGTGTTTGCATGCTGTTTTCCATTTGTCTCCTTCTCTTATATGCACAAGAATATAGGCTCCTCTAAGATCAAGTTTGGTGAACACATTGGCCTCTCTAAATCTCTGAAAAAGTTCAGGAACCAGAGGAAGAGGATATCTACTTTTGACTGTAACTTTATTTAACTCCCTATAGTCCACACAAGGGCGAAGAGTACGGTCTTTTTTCTCTATGAACAAGATGCCTGCCCCAGCAGGTGATGTGGAAGGGAGTATAAAGCCTTTTTCCACGTTTTCAGAGCTGTCGTGACGAAGGGCCTCTAATTGGAGCTCGGACAGTGGGAAAATCCGCCCGAATGGGATCTCAGCTCCTGGAAGCAGTTCTATTGGGCAGTCATAAGGGCGATGTTGAGGCAAGATATCAGCTCTCTTTTTATCGAAGACGTTAAAGAAATTGTGGTAACATGCCGGTACAATCTGCTGTACATCTGGTTTGGGGTGGAGACATAGAAGCGGAGCCTCATGAACAACAGCTGGTGGCTGGCAGGACTTCTGACAATAGAAAGAAGAGAATGTTACATTCCCAGTGTTCCAGTCTATGTGCGGTTTATGTGCCTGCAACCAGGGGATGCCGAGAATAACAGGAAATAATGGAGATGGAATAATGTCTAATCAAAGAAATTCTTGATGTCCTTGATCAGAAGATACGAGGAGTAAGGCAGTTTCAAGACTTACAGGCCCAGACAGGAGATCCGGCCCATCTGCCAAATGTACCATGAGTCTCTGCTTCTTGGGTTGTAACGAAATGCCATGTTTGGCAAAGTTAATGTCCATAAAGCAACTGCAAGCACCAGAATCGATAATAGCTTGAACTGGAATAGTTCGCCCAGACACTTATAATGATATGGGCAGGGCAACATGAGCTGGATTATTTCCTGAAGGGCATCCAGCCATAAATGAGAAAGAGGGTGGTCGGCTTAGTCTCACAGGGCAAGTCTGTATGAAATGACCAACATCTCCACAGTAGAAACATAAGTTAGCCAATCTGCGGTGAAGCTTCTCATTTGTGGATAGTGGAGAACGGAGGAGGCCGATCTGCTTTGGTTTTACTTCTGCAAGGTCAAATGTGGATGATAGTGGTGCAGGCGGAGCAACGGGTATAGTAGGGGTAGGGGTAGGGGTAAGAGCTCTCGATAACATCCTAAGTGGATAAAGACTGCCCGCCTTCTCAGATTGCCAATCACGCAATCTCCGATCCAATTGTATGGCTAATTGAATCAGACCTTCTATGGAATCGGCCAAAGCCCCTCTATCCAGTTCATCTTTAGGGGGTTCTGACAGGCCCAAACAGAATTGGTAACGCAGGGCTGCTTCGTTCCAGTCAGTGTCTGCACCCCATTTACAAAATTCCACAACATAGTCCTCCACAGGCCTATGGCCTTGCTGCAATGTATGAAGGGTTTACTCTGCCGTGGCAGCCTGCTGAGGATCCTCGTAGAGCTGGGCCATAGAGGAGTGTAAAGCCTGTAATTATGGGCTTTCTTGCTCTAGTAAACGATGGGCCCAGGATTGGGGGTTCTCCCAGCAGCAAGGAAATGACGAATCCCACTTTGGTCTTTTCCAAGGAGAAAGTCCGTGGCTGAAGCGTGAAGTATAAATGATATGCATTCCGAAATGCCCGGAACGTACTCCGATCTCCCAAGAAACGTTCAGGTGTGGGAACCCGGGGTTCTGGAGGCTGCAAGATTACCATGCTTGTGGCAACAGGCTGTAGGCCTCTGGAGACATAGCAGCAGCCTCAAAGTTCTGTAGATGAGCCCCCTTTCCTGTCGGTTGGTACAGATGCAAGTGCTAAATACAGAGGTGCTTTCTGTGAAGCCAAGATAAAGTCCACAAAAAGGCTGGTCAAAGTTAAGTGTCTCTTGGATGTATTACACTATGGTCAGTTTATCTCCTTTTTGGGTCACATACTGAGGATACGGATCTCCTGGCTGCAGAGGGCGAATAATTTATTTCCTTATCACCATTCAATTGATTCCTAGTGCGTTTTAAAGCTTGTGAGTTGGTAAGCATACTCTACAGCTACGGTGGTGGGAATATCACCTTTTGGTTTATGTGCACATCAGGGTGTTGGTCACTATTGAAGGTCTACATATGATATATCAAAATACTACACTATGGCTAGTTTCTTGCTTTTCTCCCTTTTCTGGTGTACATGAACTGAGGGAACGGTAACCTGAGCCTGGAAAGAGCCGAATACTCTCTACCTCAAAGGCCCTGGCTGGGTTTAAGCCATCCGCCTATATTGCTTGCTGTTCCGATAAGGACAACTTACTACTACGTTGTTTCCTTTGAGGATTAATTTGGATTTTCAATTTATTTCAAGATATATATTTAAAGCAATTCATTGGACTTCTAGCCCAGTTCATAATTTATTATTGAACTTTTTGTGTCGCACTGTTTACTGCTGCTTCCTTTTACATAATATTTTTTCCAGCGCGGCATTTTATTTACTACATACTGCAAGATTATGGTGGTTACTGAAGATGCACATGTAGTGGTAGAGGGTTCAAACGTAAAGCCGTTCCCATCACTGAGTCACCAGGCGAACTCAAAGTTAACAGTTTAATGCAGCCCTTCAGCCGACAGTTATCATCAAGAAGATTTTTCACAACCTGAGTCAGAGCAAGAGGTTGCTGGCAAAGAATGTCCAATGGGAAAGCACCTCCTATGTCCTGTCCTGTTTCTCCTTAAGGTAGTGACAGGTTATAACAGGGCACGGAGTTGCAGAGGTGCCTGGTAGGAGATCCTGGAGAGACGATACTTACAGCGGGTGTCAAGCAGCGGGCAGGTTTGTGGACTGGCGCACCTGTTGGACTGTATGTGGATACACGCCAGGTGTGGAACAGCAGGCAGACTGGTGCTGGAGAGCATGTGAATGCAGGGTCTCGGGTGTTAAGGCAGGCAGAAGTTGGTAACGACCAAGCAGCGTAGTTTTTTAAATTTATAGTATGGTTGCTATTATAATTTTTGACCACATGATGGCGATATATTTCACTATGCGCTTGTCATGCTCTAATCAGCGTGCGCGTTTGCGCTTCCATTGGTTAATTGACTTCCTTGTTTATCTACTGTTGCAAGGATTCTGTTTTATCTCCTTTGTTACATATATCCAATGAGCACCTCTGGCTTGTTTGACCTAGCCAATCGCAGTGCTTCTCTGTTCTGCCAAAGGACTATTTAAAGCGTCGGCGCAGGCATGTGTGTGTACCCCTCATGACGTCAGATATGATGAAACGATCATTGGGACGCCACACACACACGCTTTGCACATGCACGACCTTCACATGTTGATGTGATTTTACTTTGTTTGGAATTCCAATTTTTACCTTATTGATCGAGTGACTTGGTTGTGGGTCATCTCGTTATATGCAGCATTGCATCACCCTCCAATAAAGCATTTTACAGCAGTGTTGCACTATTGGAGTTTTTTCCTTCCTATTTTTACATATTCACTCACTTGCACTTTGGCATCAATGCTGTTGGATTGGAATTGATCACCGCTTAGTATCTGTGGAAATTTTCAGGTAGAGAAAGCCTAATACATCTGGTTCGAGTTCGCGGGACCCGCAGGCACGCTCCCGTGGCGTGTGGCAGGCGCACCCACAAGGCGGCAAATTCAAAAGGGACGTACAGGTACGCCCATTTACCTGTACGAGCCATTCTGCCAACGTATGTGTGTGGCGGTGGGCAAGTGGTAAAGAGAGAAATCAGGGGAGGG
The DNA here is from genome assembly GCF_042186555.1 of Aquarana catesbeiana. NCBI lineage: Eukaryota > Metazoa > Chordata > Amphibia > Anura > Ranidae > Aquarana > Aquarana catesbeiana. The sequence goes on along the minus strand of NC_133324.1, from coordinate 498,395,919 downwards.
GGCACGGGCGGAAGGAAAAATTATGAGCTCAGTTTTAGAAAGATTATGCACATGATTTCCCTGACACAGTCTTTAGCCATCTCTTTTATCATGTCCTCGGTCTCTAACCATCTCTTGTATCATATCTGCAATCTCTTACTTAAACACACTGCTAGGAAATTTTGCTAATACTATATTTGGTGCACCTCTAACAGACATGATACAGGAGATGGTCAGAGACTTCAGACATAATAGGTAGTCACGGCCACACAGGGATCACAGAACCAAAGTTCAAGGAGATAGAGAGGAGACCAAGTAGATCACAGGAGTAAGAGCCAGGGTGGTGTAATAATGGAATGATTTCGCGCTTGAAAATCTATCACCCCAAGATATAATGCATACAATTAAAAATAAATGAAATTTCTATAAGTGCGACATCTTAAAAGTGCTCAATAGTGCAATAAATATATAATCATCAAAAGTGCTGTTGTGCATCAAAAAATAAAAATAACCCCAGCGGTGACGTAACGCGTAGGGCGTGGCCGAGCACAGACGAAACCGGAAACCAGTAAGGAGGCGCCTCAGACGCCGCTCCTCAATCTTTTAACTGTATATGCTGTTTTTAACTTTATAAAATGTAAGAGACCACTCAAATTTTAATAAATAGCTGTCTTTTATAAACATACTACACTATTGGAGGCATCTTTTCTCTCCCCTTCCTGTTTACACCACCGGACTGGTGGAGCCCAGGTGGGCAACCCCTCTTTGTTCCTACATCTGATAGGTGCTTTTAAGCAGAAGAATCGCTACAGCACCAGAGAAGTCCCACCACAATGCCATCATACCATAAAGAACAAAGAACTTGTTTTTGATGCCCATATTTATTTCATCTAAGGTGAGAGTCTAGAGAGCCCGGTGTCACCGGATCACTAATTTCAAGATTATTATCATTTTCCATCTTCACCAAATGATCCCAGTGGAATAGCACAACATAAACTTTTTAATATTGATGCACAATACGAACTTTCTATTTATTTTCATCGTTATTTTTATTTTTTGATGCACAACAGCACTTTTGATGATTATATATTTATTGCACTATTGAGCACTTTTAAGATGTCGCACTTATAGAAATTTCATTTATTTTTAATTGTATGCATTATATCTTGGGGTGATAGATTTTCAAGCGCGAAATCATTCCATTATTACAATATTGTTGAGTGTAAGTGAACACTTTAGATTTTGCTGCAGTCCACAGAGACATCATCACCACCCACTTATATTTAACATTATCACTATTTTCTAACATATATATCTCCATCACTTGTTATTTTAGTCAATCACAGAGATATCTACACAACCTATTAACTCAATTTAGCGCGAGGGACCACATCATACAAAGAGCCAGGGTGGACTGAGGTTGCTTCACAAAGGATATCCCCCATAAAAAGGAACAGACACAGTCCTTTGTGAAGCAACCTCAGTCCACCCTGGCTCTTACTCCTGTGATCTACTTGGTCTCCTCTCTATCTCCTTGAACTTTGGTTCTGTGATCCCTGTGTGGCCGTGACGGACGGCAAACTCTTGATTCGCACTGGATGCTGGAAATGTCCTTGGGAATGCTTATATGAATTTTAAGGGGTCAGTATGAAATCTCTGCATGTATATGCCTAGAATTTACTAATGATGTAACATATGTTAAATGTTAACTGACCTTTGTAATGTAAACTAAATGCTCTCTATTGCCTCCTGCTGTGAATGCCTGAGATATTCATCCATTTACGTTTGCTCTGCTTTTTGTTAACTTTTTAGATGAAATACCCACTCTGACCAATTGTCGTTACCCCTGAAGAAGAGGTCAACCCTTTTGCTTACCTCGAAACGTCGGGTTTCTATGATCATTGGTTTTCTATTTACCTGTATCATTGCAATTGGTCATTTCCTCATAGAATTATTTCTTCCCATTTACATGCATCCATTTTATTGTATATACGGTTAGGTCACGTGTAATGATTTTTAGATGTTAAACCAATAAACTACAATACTTTTATACAAAAACTAAAAATTTCTACTACTTACTACTTTATTAGAGGTAACCCCCGTGTAAAAAGTCCCGTTAGAGGAATTGCACTCCGATAGGGGGTGCTTGTGTTTGGTAAAAAATTGGGATGGGGGCTCACCTCTAGAAACATACAGTGCCTATTGGGATGACACCTCCCTCCACTCTATTAGTACAGACCCCCCAGGACAAACCCCCTCCATTAGTACAGACCCCCCAGGAGAACCCCCCTCCACTAGTACAGACCCCCACAGGACAAATCCCCCCTTCATTAGTACAGACCCCCAGGACAAACCCCCCCTCTATTAGTACAGACCCCCCCAGGACAAACCCCCTCCATTACTACAGACCCCCCAGGAGAACCCCCCTCCACTAGTACAGACCCTCACAGGACCAATCCCCCCTTCATTAGTACAGACCCCCCAGGACAACCCCCCCTCCATTAGTACAGACCCCCCACCAGGACAAACCCCCCTCCATTAGTACAGACCCCCCACCAGGACAAACCCCCTCCATTACTACATACCCCCCAGGAGAACCCCCCCTCCACTAGTACAGACCCCCACAGGACAAATCCCCCCTTCATTAGTACAGACCCCCCAGGACAAACCCCCCCTCCATTAGTACAGACCCCCCACCAGGACAAACCCCCCCTCCATTAGTACAGACCCTCCACCAGGACAAACCCCCCCTCCATTAGTACAGACCCCCCCAGGACAACCCTCCCTCCATTAGTACAGACCCCCCGGACAAACACCCCCCCTCCATTAGTACAGACCCCTCCAGAACAAACCCCCTCCATTAGTACAGACCCCCAGGACAAATCCCCCCTCCATTAGTACAGACCCCCCAGGACAGTCCCCCCTCCATTAGTACAGACCCCCCCAGGACAAATCCCCTCTCCATTAGTACAGACCCCCCAGGAGAAACCCCCCTCCATTAGTACAGACCCCCCCAGAACAAACCCCCTCCATTAGTACAGACCCCCAGGACAAATCCCCCCTCCATTAGTACAGACCCCCCCAGGACAGTCCCCCCTCCATTAGTACAGACCCCCCCAGGACAAATCCCCTCTCCATTAGTACAGACCCCCCAGGAGAAACCCCCTCCATTAGTATGGACCCCCCAGGATAAATCCCCCATTCATTAGTACAGACCCCCAAGGACATCCCCCCCCTCCATTAGTACAGACCCTCCCAGGACAATCCCCCTCCATTAGTACAGACCCCAAAGGACAACCCCCCTCCATTAGTACAGACCCCCAGGACAACCCCCTCCTTCATTAGTACAGACCCCCCCAGGACAACCCCCCTCCATTAGTACAGACCCCCCAGGACAAATCCTTCCATTAGTACAGACCCCCCAGGACAAATCCCCCTCCATTAGTACAGACCCCCTAGGACAACTCCCCCTCCATTAGTACAGACCCCCCCAAGACAACCCCCCCTCCATTAGTACAGACCCCCCCAGGACAAACCCCCCTCCATTAACCCCCCCAGGACAAACCCCCTCCATTAGTACAGACCCCCCAGGACAACCCCCCTCCATTAGTACAGACCCCCCAGGACAACCCCCCATTAGTACAGACCCCCCCAGAACAACCCCCCCATTAGTAAAGACCCCCCCAGGACAGCCCCCCCATTAGTACAGACCCCCAAGGACAAACCCCCCTCGATTAGTACAGACCGCTCCAGGGACAAACCTCCCTCTATTAGTACAGACACATTAACACCCAGCAGATCGAGACAGGCAGCAGCTTAAGCAGGAGTGAGAGACAGAGGAGGAGAGAACCTGTGTCAGGCTGGAGGCACGGGCCGCCGCCCCCCCCCACCCCCCCAGCGAAGTCACTGCGCGGCTGGTCTCTCTTAACACAGAGACCAGCCGCGCCGATCTCCGGTGGCTGCTCTCCTCTGACAAGAGGAGGAGGGAGGGGGTACAGGCTCTAGCAGTGTAAAAAACAGCGGCCACTCCGCGGCGGTGACCTGAGGACAGAGCTACTTCTGGCCACGGAGGGGAGGAGGAGGAGGGAGGGGAGCACTCTGGCGCTTCACCGCCCCCACCTCTCTGGCGCCTGGGTGCACTGCACCCCGTGCACCCGCTTGGGATCGGCCCTGGTCTCATCCTCAGCGGGGCCAGAGCGAGAGATATAAGAGAGGCCAACCTTGTCCATTCAGTCTCCTATTAGGTATGTGACAGGGCTGGTACAGTGATCTGTCATCCGGCAGACACAGCGGGTGACAGATTGCGCCCGCAGCGTGGCCGCACAGCCATGTGCGAGGCTCACTCTGGGAGGACGTCATATGACGTCCAGCCCGAAAGATGAAAATCCTGCCCGGCCATCTATATTCGAAAGGCAAGACGGGAAGTGGTTAAAATATACGTGAACACATTAGAACCAAAGCATCAGAACTCAAAATCATAAAGGAAATATTGTGTACCATAATCACATATACTTATAATGAATATAAAGTTTTATACCTTTTTTGCATAGTAAGGGACTTGTCAGTTTACTAAGGAGCAGCTGTAGCTGTACACTTCAAGCAGCTGCTGTTTTGACAAAAAGGCACCTGCTGAGAGACACTGTCAATCAACAAGGAGCACAGAGATCCAAACTGACCAGCCAGCTTGGTCTGCTTCTGTGCCTGGTGTGGTCAGAATAAAAATGAAAGAAGGGAAACTGGCAAGATTCCCAGGTAGTTCTGAGGAATTGAAAAGGAAAAGACAGACACACATATAAATGAGTTTTGGGGGGGGGGGGTTAACATACACTATGTTAAAACCATAAATAAACGTAGTAATTAGCGCTATTGGTAGCACATAAATCAGAAAACCCTAATATCTAATTTCTTTCAGAAGCCGTACAGACTCACATAGTTCCAACAGAGGACATCACTCAATTAGAGTAATAATGTCCCCTAGTCCAGCCTAGTCCAGCCCTACCTGTTTCATTAAGTACTTCTTCATGAGCCCCTTAATCCATGACATTGGATTAATAGTGTCTTTTAAAGTGGGGCGCAACAAAGTATTTTAAGGCTGTGGTAGGTTAATTGGTTTCTGTCCAAAATTGGCCCTAGTATATGAATGTGAGTTTGGGACCTTGGATTGTGGGCTCCTTGAGGGTAGGGAGCAATGTATGTGTGTAGTGCTGCGTAAATTGATGGTGCTATATGGGTACCTTAAATAAAATAATGATATAATAGATGAGCATTTTAATGAGACACAATGTACCGGGATAGGGACTACTGTAGATACTCTCTTTCACGTTGAACTGGATGGACTGGTGTCTTTATTCAACCTAACTATGTAACTATGTAAGGTCCCCTTAGGTCAATTATTAGGGTTAATCTCACTCCTACAGTGGTGTGAATGTCATAGAATAGTGGTTTCAGATTCAGATTACTTTATTAATCCAAAGGGAAATTACTGCTACTACACTGAAGGTTGGATTAAAGAACCTTGGGATTGACACAAATTAAGTGTTCTTTAATGGCTGGCGTCTCATTTGATATATGAACATTAATTATTATTATTATAAAAGATTTATGTAGCGCCAACAGTTTGCATAGCACTTTACATTATACAGGGAAACAATACAATTCAATACAAGAGGGTTAGGAGGGCCCTGCTCTTGTGAGCTTACAATCTAATAGTGAGGGGCTGGGGAAAAAGGTAGCAACTGTGAGTGATGAACTGATGAGGGAAGTAGAATATTTGGTTGTTAGCTGAAGGCCGGATAGGCCTCCCAGAAGAGATGAGTTTTCATGGATTGCCTAAAAGTGGACAGTGTAGGAGATAACCGGACCAATTGGGGTAGTGAGTTCCAGAGGATGGGAGAGGCTTTAGAGAAGTCCTGGAGATGAGCATGGGAGGAGGAGACAAGGGAGCTAGAGAGCAGGAGGTCTTGGAAAGAGCAGAAAAGACAGTTTAGGTGATATTTGGAGATAAGATTGGTGATGTAGCTCGGGGCATAGTTGTAAATGGCTTTGTATGTTATATTTAGTATTTTGTATTTTTATTCGTTGGGCAATGGGAAGTCAGTGGAAGAATTGGCAGAGAGGTGTGGCAGTTGGTAAGGTGGATGAGTCTGGCAGTGGAAAACATGATAGACTGAAGAGGGGATAGCTTGCGGAGAGGTAGGCTAATGAGTTGGGAGTTACAATAGTCAAGGTGAGAGATAACAAAGGAGTGAATAAGTTGCTTAGTGGTTTCAATTGTTAGAAAGGGGCATTATTTGGAGATGTGAAATAAAATACTGCGCTTAACAAAAAACCTACTTGAGCTGCGACTAAAAAGTTGTAAACCGCATAATCTGTAAAATAAGAAAGTCGCGCTTAAAATATGAAAAAGGCCAGAATCGAGTGTCTCTAGCCTAGAGGGATATATGCACATAAGTGATAATCACTGTGCCTAAAAATTAAAAGGACCACCTGTTGTGACGAAACGACGTAGGGAGGAGGAGCCACGCCCCGACGACACCGCGATTTGAATACCCGGAAGGAACGGGTTGTTTTGGAGCCGGCCGGCTTTTCCTGTATACGCTCATTTACCACTGACGTTTGTAAGTGCATCTCTGATTCTGCTATCTAATAAATGTAAGGTTTTACGCTTTGTGGAGCTGTTTATTTCTTTTTTGGTGACCTATCCCAACCATTCTGGTGCGACCGGCTGAGGAGGTTTTTTACAGACCGGATGACATCTAGTGCCTGTCACACAGATCCCGGGCTGGGGTTACAGCCATCCGCCCAGTAAGGTCTCCTATCATTTAGAGATCAACATCTTTTGGTAAGAGGCAGCAGTTTTTGAAGGTGGAGGTTCATCAACGCACCCTATTCACTGCAGCAAGATTACTAATAGTCACCTGTCACTTGGGGATATACTTTTTCTTATTCAGCCTTTTGGACTATTATTATTAATTTTGTTTTATGTACTGTTATTAGGGACATTATTTGCACCTTGAAGATCTGTTTTTTCAACTCACATATATATTTTTCTCATGGTTTTTCTGAGATATTTATGTGTCACAGTGATGCTAGTTTGTCATATTTTCGTTAGAGTGTTTTGAGGTGTCTATTTGTCACTTTATCACGTTCCAACACTGTCCATGTATTTACATTTTGTGTAGACATAGGAGTAATTCTTGTGCTTCACCATTTTAATTTTTAGGCACAGTGATTATCACTTATGTGCATATATCCCTCTAGGCTAGAGACACTCGATTCTGGCCTTTTTCATATTTTAAGTGCGACTTTCTTATTTTACAGATTATTTGGAGATGGTATGGAGGTGAAGTCTGCAAGATTTGGACAGCGATTGGATTTGGGGCTGAAAGGACAGATCAGATTTCAGGATTACACCTAGCACCCTGGCATGAGGGGAGGGACTGATGGCTGTATATTGATCTTAACCGCTTCAGCCCCAGAAGGATTTACACCCTTCCTGACCAGAGCATTTTTTGCGATTCAGCACTGTGTCGCTTTAGCTGATAATTGCGCAGTCGTGCGACGCTGTACCCAAACAAAATTGACGTCCTTTTTTTCCCACAAATATAGCTTTCTTTTGGTGGTATTTGATCACCTCTGCGATTTTTATTTTTTGCGCTATAAACAAAAAAAGAGCGACAATTTTGAAAAAAAAAGCAATATTTTTTTATTTTTGCTGTAATAAATATCCCCCCAAAAATATTAAAAAAAAAAAATTTTTTCCTCATTTTAGGTCGATATGTATTCTTCTACATATTTTTGGTAAAAAAAAAAAAAAAAAATCGCAATAAGCGTATATTGATTGGTTTGCGCAAAAGTTATAGTGCCTACAAAATAGTGGATAGATTTATGGCATTTTTGTTATTAATTTTTTTTTTACTAGTAATGCGATTTTTATCGGGACTGCAACATTATGGCAGACTATTTTGGGACCATTGTCATTTATAAAGCGATCAGTGCTATAAATAGCCACCGATTACTGTATAAATGACACTGGCAGGGAAGGGGTTAAACACTAGGGGGCGACCAAGGGGTTAAGTGTGTCCTAGGGAGTGATTCTAACTGTGGGAGAATGGGCTACCACTGACATGACAACGATCACTGCTCCCGATGACAGGGAGCAGTAGATCCCTGTCATGTCACTAGGCAGAACAGAGAAATGCCTTGTTTACATAGGCATCTCCCCATTCTGCACCTCCGTCTCAAGATCGCAGGCCGCCGGCAAACAATCAAGTTCGCGGGACCCGCAGGCACGCTCCTGCAGCGTGCGGCAGGCGCACCCACAAGGCGGCAAATTCAAAAGGGACATACAGGTACGGCCATTTACCTGTACAAACCATTCTGCCGACTTATATGTGTGTGTGACGGTGGGCAAGTGGTTAAGAGAGAAATCAGGGCTGAAGGAAAAATTAATAGCTCAGTTTTAGAAAGATTGAGTTTGAGGAAGTTGTGTGACATCCATGCTGATATGTTAGTTAGTAAGTTAGTAATGTGAGAGGAGACTGAAGGAGTAAGGTAGAGAGTAGAGAGATAGATTTATGTGTCGCCAGCATAGAGATGGTACTGGAAGCCATGCGAGTTTATTAATTAAACCAAGGGAGGAGGTTTATATGGAGAAGAGGAGGGGTCCGAGGACAGAACCTTAAGGTACTCCTACAGAAAGAGGAAGTGGAGAGGAGGAAACAGTTACAGTAACACTGAAGGAGCGATGTGATAGGTAGGAGGAGAACCAGGAGAGAGCAGAGTCTTGAAGCAAAGAGAGTGTGGTTTTTTGAGGAGAAGGGCAACAGTATCAAAGACTGCCAAGAGGTCTAGTAGTATGAGTATGGAGTAGTGGCTATTGGTTTTAGCAGTTAGTAGATCATTGGTGAGTTTCAGTAGGGCATTTTCAGTGGAGTGGAGTGAGCAAAAGCCAGACTGTAAGAAGGTTGTTGTCAGTGAGGTAGGAGCACAGGCAGTGCTAACCGTTTTAAAAGTTTTGATGCAAATGGGAGCAAGAAGATGGGTCCAAAAGTGGTTGTAAACCCACTTCACAAAAAAAACAAAAACAACACTGCAAGACAAAGGCATAATGAGCCAGTATGCATAGCATACTAGCTCATTATGAAATACTCACCTTAGATCGAAGCCCCCGCAGCGGTCCCGGAATTATTTCCAGGTATCGGGGGCTCCAGCGCTGTGATTGGCCAGAGCTGTGATTACGTCACTCCCGTTCAATGAGCCGTTGCTTCAGTGCGCATGTGCCAAAGATGTTGGCTCATGCTGATACAGGGGATATCTCCTAAACCGTACAGGTTTAGGAGATATGCAGGGTAGCTAAAGGTAGGCCTTATTATAGGCTTACCTGTAGTAAAAAGTGGATTGTAAAGGTTTACAACCACTTTAAGTTGTTCAGGCAGGTGGGGGCGAGTCAGAGCTTTTTAAGTATGGGGGTGATCAGGGCATGTTTTAGAGGGGAGGGGAAGGTGCCAGTAGAGAGGGAGAGATTGATGATGTGAGTGAGAGAGCGTAGGATAGAAGAAGAGTGTGACTGTAGTAGTTGTGAAGGAACAGGGGACAGGTGGTAAAGCGGGCATCTGAGAAACCTTTAGTGACCTGTTCGGTAGTAGCAAGCTCAAAAGTGGAAAGTGTTATAAACTTTTTTTTTAATCCTGTCAGGTTGTATTTGACATATAAATATTTTATGAAATTTTCTCTGTCTTTTATGTATATCACAGTGCTACTGGTTTGTTGTATGCATATGTGATTCAGTGTTGTGGGTTCGCAGCTGAAGTGTGTTATATTTGCATACAAATAGGACAGGGTACATAATTTTTGTTCAGTTAAATTCTATATGGTCTAGAAATATACTGATAATAATCTAGATAAAGGTGCAGATATATTGAAATTCATGTTGTCTATTAGGATATATTGTTATGGAGCAGCCATGACTACATTTTTGCTGGCATATTATATTTTTCTGAAAACTCAGGGTGTGTGTGTGTAAATAGAACTTTTTTTTTTTTCTCCAAAGGTAACAATATTATTTATTTATTACAGGTACTTATATAGCGCCGTCAATTTATGGAGCACTTTACACATATATTGTACATTCACATAAGTCCCTGACCTCAAGGAGCTTACAATCTAAGGTGCCTAACTCACATTCATACATACAAGGGCCAGTTTGGACAGGATCCATCCAATTAACCTACCAGCATATCTTTGGAGTGTGGGAGGAGACCCACGCAGGCACAGGGAGAACAAACTCCAGGAAGGTAGTGTCGTGGTTGGACTATAAATGGGAAACAAGACTCCATATGATACAATTAAAGTAGAACTTTTGCCTCCCAATAAAAATATGTGCTGCATTACTTAACCACTCGCCGACCCCCTAATGCAGATATCCTGCGGCAGAATGGCACGGGCAGGCAAAATCACATACCTGGTATGTGATTTGCCTCCCGCGGGCAGGGGGCGCGCTGCGCCCCCCCCCCCCCCCGGTGCTCGAGGCGGTCGGCATCGTTAGGGGAGCGATCCGGGCTGAGGGGGAGGCCACTAGTTCGTGGCCACCCCCTCGCGATCGCTCATCTTCCTCTGTTGCTGTAATGTAAACAGCGGCAGAGGAAGTGATGTCATCTCTCCTCGGGAAGCCTTTTCATTACGGCGCAGAGGAGAGAGGACATCCAAGTAAGTCTGCACAACACTGCACAACACTACACTGACAGTAGAACATGCAGGCATACTTTTCACCCCCCGATCACCCCCCTGCACCCCCTGTCACAGTGAAACCAATAGCATTTTTTTTTTTTTTTACTGATTACTGCATTGGTGTCATTTTGTGACAGTTATAAGTGGTAGGGCAGTTAGTGTTAGGCCCCTTTAGGTCTAGGGTACCCCCCTAACCCCCCCTAATAAAGTTTTAACCCCTTGATCACCCCCCGTCGCCAGTGTCACTAAGCAATCGTTTTTCTGATCGCTGTATTAGTGTCACAGGTGACGCTAGTTAGGGAGGTAAGTATTTAGGTTCACCGTCAGCGTTTTATAGCATCAGGGACCCCCATATACTACCTAATAAAAGGTTTTTACCCCCTGATTGCCCCCTAGTTAACCCTTTCACCAGTGATCTCCGTATAACTGTGACGCTGGTTAGTTTGTTTTTTATAGTGTCAGGGCACCCGCCGTTTATTACCTAATAAAGGTTTACCCCCTGATCACCCGGCAGGTGATACAAGTTAGATTTTAGGGTCAGATAGGGTCTGCATCGCCCCAGGTAGCGTCAGGTTAGTGCCCGTACCGCTAACACCCACGCACGCAGCATACACCTCCATTAGTGGTATAGTATCTGAACAGATCAATATCAGATCCGATCAGATCTATACTAGCGTCCCCAGCAGTTTAGGGTTCTCAAAAACGTAGTGTTAGCGGGATCAGCCCAGATACCTGCTAGCACCTGCGTTTTGCCCCTCCGCCCGGCCCAGCCCAGCCCACCCAAGTGCAGTATCGATCGATCACTGTCACTTACAAAACACTAAACACATAACTGCAGCGTTCGCAGAGTCAGGCCTGATCCCTGCTATCGCTAACAGTTTTTTGGTAGCGTTTGAATCAGTCGCTAACAGTCAGGAGCTTTTTTACCTGTGAGTCTCACTAGTGTACCACTAAATTTAGAGCCCAAAATGGCAAATCGAAGGTACAGTAGTGAAGAGGCCTACACGTTTCTGAGCATGACAGATAGTGAAGAGGAAGTCACTCATCTGTCAGATTCATGCTCAGAATACGATCCTGTAGACGACAGCGGCTCCATGACAGATAGCTCTGACGACGGAGTTGTGGTCCCTGACAAGGTGAGGCGTACCCGACCCCAATCTTCTTCTGCTGTTGTTGAGGTGCAGGAACTGCAGGTCCCTCGTATGGAGCAGAGCAGTACTAGCGCCGCTATTCCATCTGGTGACCTGGCAAGCACCAGCGGCCTAGTACACCCCGGTCGTAGTCAAACCAGCACTGCAGTAACACTTGGTGACGTGGGGAGTCCCATAAGTGCAGTTCAAGCTGGTGAGGTGGCAAGCACAAGTAGTGTCCCGCTGCCACCAAGAAGAAGACAAACACAGGCCTGTCGTGCCCATAGTGCCCTTCCTGCTGCATTCGCCAATCCTAATTGGGAACCCACCACTTCTGCAGCACCCATTTTTATACTTTACTGTTTACTGTGTTTTATTGTTAACCATTTATTTGTTTTCAGGTATGCCATTCAGCTGCAGCGCGGATTTATTTATCTTGACAGCAACAGCGTTTGCTCCCACGATACATAAAGCCGTGACTCCAGTGCTGTCGGAGGTGATATATGCCGAAGCATGGGGGCAGCAGGGGCGGAGGAGCGATTTGCTCCTAACTTTTGGGGCGGATGCCCCCATGCTTCGGCATATATAAATGGTGCATGTATGCCCATCATTAGAGGTGGGTGGATGAAGGGAGGTATTCTAATGGTGGGCATACCCACAGATCAATCTCTTTTTTTCGTTCAGCCCACAGGCTGCATAAAAAAAAAAAAAAAAAAAAGATTACAATATATGCCCAAAAAGGACCAGCAACGTGGTTATACCAGAATGATGCCTGCAGTTTTAGGTATCATCTTGGTATCATTCTTTTCAGCCAGCAGTCGGCTTTCATGTAAAAGCAATCCTAGTGGCTAATTAGCCTCTAGACTGCTTTTACAAGCAGTGGGAGGGAATGCCCCCCACCGTCTTCCATGTTTTTCTCTGGCTCTCCTGTCCCAACAGGGAACCTAAGAATGCAGCCGGTGATTCGGCCAGCTGACCATAGAGCTGATCAGAGACCAGAATGGCTCCAATCATCTCTATAGCCTAAGAAACCGGAAGCTACGAGCATTTCATGACTTAGATTTCGCTGGATGTAAACAGCGCCATTGGGAAATTGGGAAAGCATTTTATCACACTGATCTTGGTGTGGTCAGATGCTTTGAGGGCAGAGGAGAGATCTAGGGTCTAATAGACCCCATTTTTTTTCAAAAAAAAAAGAGTACCTGTCACTACCTATTGCTATCATAGGGGATATTTACATTCCCTGACATAACAATAAAAATTAAAAAAAAAAAAATGAAAGGAAGAGTTTAAAAATAAGATAAAAAAGCAAAAAAAAAAAAAAAAAGCACCCCTGTCCCCCCCTGCTCTCGTGCAAAGGCGAACGCAAGCGTTGGTCTGGCGTCAAATGTAAACAGCAATTGCACCATGCATGTGAGGTATCACCGCGAAGGTCAGATCAAGGGCAGTAATTTTAGATCTCCTCTGTAAATCTAAAGTGGTAACCTGTAAAGGCTTTTAAAGGCTTTTAAAAATTTATGTAGTTTGTCGCCACTGCACGTTTGTGCGCAATTTTAAAAGCATGTCGTGTTTGGTATCCATGTACTCGGCCTAAGATCATCTTTTTTATTTCATCAAACATTTGAGCAATATAGTGTGTTTTAGTGCATTAAAATTTAAAAAAGTGTGTTTTTTTCCCCAAAAAATGCGTTTGAAAAATCGCTGCACAAATACTGTGTGAAAAAAAAAAAATGAAACACCCACCATTTTAATCTATAGGGCCTTTGCTTTAAAAAAGTATATAATGTTTGGAGGTTCAAAGTCATTTTCTTTAAAAAAAAAATATTTTTTCATGTAAACAAATAGTGTCAGAAAGGGCTTTGTCTTCAAGTGGTTAGAAGAGTGGGTGATGTGTGACATAAGCTTCTAAATGTTGTGCATAAAATGCTAGGACAGTTAAAAAATTACCCCATTTTGGAAAGTAGACACCCCGAGCTATTTGCTGAGAGGCATGTTGAGTCCATGGAATATTTTATATTGTGACACAAGTTGTGGGAAAAAGACAATTTTTTTTTGCACAAAGTTGTCACTAAATGATATATTGATCAAACATGCCATGGGAATATGTGGAATTACACCCCAAAATACATTCTGTTGCTTCTCCTGAGTACGGAGATACCACATGTGTGAGACTTTTTGGGAACCTAGCCGCGTACGGGACCCTGAAAACCAAGCACCGCCTTCAGGCTCTCTAAGGGCGTAAATTTTTGATTTCACTCCTCACTGCCTATCACAGTTTCGGTGGCCGTGCCCAGATGGCACAAACCCCCCACAAATGACATTTTGGAAAGTAGACACCCCAAGCTATTTGCTGAGAGGTATGGTGAGTATTTTGCAGACCTCGCTTTTTGTCACAAAGTTTTGAAAATTGAAAAAAGAAAAAAAAAAAAAAAATTTTTCTTTTCTTTCTTCATTTTCAAAAACAAATGAGAGCTGCAAAATACTTACCATGCCTCTCAGCAAATAGCTTGGGGAGTCTACTTTCCAAAATGGGGTCATTTGGGGGGGGGGTTGTGCCATCTTGGCATTTTATGGCCTTCGAAACTGTGATAGGTAGTGAAGAGTGAAATCAAAAATTTACGCCCTTAGAAATCCTGAAGGCGGTGATTGGTTTTCGGGGCCCGGTACGCAGCTTGGCTCCCAAAAAGTCCCACACATGTGGTATCCCCATACTCAGGAGAAGCAGCAGAATGTATTTTGGGATGTAATTTCACATATGCCCATGGAATGTTTGAGCAATATATAATTTAGTGACAAAAAAAAAAAAAAAAAAGTTTATTTTCCTGCAACTTGTGGCAAAATATAAACCTCCGCCCCAGCCTGAAGTCTTTTGCAGACTCCCTGCTGAAGACAAGCTACCCCACAACAGGATGCTGACACCACCATGTGGGATGGGGTTTTCGGGGTATTGTGCGATGTTAGTTTTCCGCCACACACAGCAGTTTGCTTTTAGGCAAAAAAGTTCAATTTTGGTCTCATCGGACCAGAGCACCTTCTTCCACGTGTTTGCTGTGTCCCCCACCTGCCTTCTCGCAAACTGCAAATGAGACTTATTATGCCCTGTACACACGACCGGTTTTCCCGTCAGAATAAAGACTGAAGGTTTTTCCGATGGAGTTCTGACGGAATTCCGCTGAAACTGTTTTGCGAACACACGATCACACCAAAGTCCGACCGTCAAGAACGCAGTGACGTACAACATGTACGAAAAGGGAAAGAAAAGGGAAGTTCAATAGCCAGTAGCTTCCGTCTCGTACTTGCTTCACAGCATGCGTACGTCGGAACAGCATACAGACAAGCGGTTTTCCCGATAGGAATTGGTTCCGTTGAAAATATTTAGAACATGTTCTCTTTCTAGGTCCGTCAGAATTTGACGTAAAGTCCGATGAGGCCTACACACGATCGGAATATACAATGAAAAGCTCCCATCAGACTTTTTCTGTCGGACATTCCGCTCATGTGTACGGGGCATAATGGTCTTCTTTCAACAATGGCTTTCTTCTTGCCACGCTTCTATAAAGGCCAGATTTGTGGAGTGCACAACTAATAGTTGTCCCGTGGACAGATTCTCCCACCTGAGCTGTGGATCTCTGCAGCTCCTCCAGAGTTATCATGGGTCTCTTGGCCACTTCTCTGATTAATCCTCTCTTTGCCTGGCCTGTCAGTTTAGGTGGACTGTCATGTCTTGGTTGGTTTGCAGTTGTGCCATACTCTTTTCATTTTGGAATGATGGATTGAACAGTGCTCTGTGAAATGTTCAAAGCTTGGGATATTTTTTTATAATCTAACCCTGCTTTAAACTTCTCCACAACTTTATCCCTGACCTGTCTGGTGTGTGCCTTGGCCTTCCCGATGCTGTTTGTTTAAGAATGTTCTCTAACAAACCTTTGAGGGCTTCACAGAACAGCTGTATTTATACTGAGATTAAATTACACACTGGTGAACTCTATTTACTAATTAGGTGACTTCTGAAGGCAATTGGTTCCACTAGATTTTAGTTAGGGGTATCAGAGTAAAGGGGGCTGAATACAAATGCTCGCCACACTTTGAAGATATTTATTTGTAAAAAGATTTGAAAACCATTTATCATTTTCCTTCCACTTCAATTATGTGCCACTTTGTGTTGGTCTATCACATAAAATCACAATAAAATACATTTACAATTTTGGCTGTAACATGACAAAATGTGGAAAATGTCAAGGGGTATGAATACTTTTTCAAGGCACAGTAGGCTGCACATAGCATTAGGAAATTATTGAGACTGCCACTGCTGCTCTCATTGAAAAATTGTGATTCAGATCCTCAACTCTTATATGACGCTGAATGACTTTGATGCCTAGTCAAGCAGGCCAGAAGCTGAGGGTCTATATATATATATATATATATATATATATATATATATATATATATATATATATATATATATATATGTTCACCCCCATCATTACAGGAATGAGCTCTCAAACACTGAGCTTAGAGCTAATCCATCATGGGAGAGGAAGTCGATTTTCAATCATTCTTCATGAGGCAGATAAGTGGCCTACACCTTTAGCAAGGGCATTGTCAACTTTAGTCAAAGCTGCACAGGTTGTTTTTTATCTACAGGTACCCCTTATCTGCATAGGCAAAGGTGAACTATGCCTTTTAGGAACCAAAACATTCATGTCTTCCAGATGATGGTCTACATGTGAGAAATTATGTTCAATAGATGTGCAGTACTTGTCATCCTTGTTTCATGTTATGTCTACACACATTTATTTTTATTCTTTTCTGTCCTGTTTTTACCAGTGTAACATTCCTCAGTGTTTGTTACATTGTATTCAGAACTATTCAGTAAGAGATGACCTTTGAACTAGGAACAATATTTCTAATTGGGACAAAAAAAAAGCTTTATGTCAATGTCAATTTTCTAAACCATAATCACACACTTTAAAGACCCTTCTCACCTGTCTGACTCTGCTCCCTCTTATCCCACAGCCCACTCTTTATTCCTTACGTGACTCATTTTTATGACCATGTGTTTGTTCTCTCTTCCCTAACCTGATTGTTATTTTAACTGTATTAGCATATTTTTTGAACCTCTAAATCTGTACTACTTTAAAGCGGACTAAACTCTCGTAACCACTTGCTAACCGTATAACTTACATATACAGTGGTAAGAATTGCAATGCTACACTTCCGGGTAGGGGGCACGCACGTTCCGCTGGAGACCCGCTCCCGCTGTGATTATACACAGCGGGAGTTGATCTGCAAGCACCATGGACTCGATACCTGCCGATCATTTGGTGCAGAGGCAGAATGGCAGTCCCCCTGTGGAAACAAGGCAGAATGCTGTTCTGCCAGGAAAGGCATAGATCCTGTGTCTCTGCAAAGCAGGGACAAGGATCCATGTCTTCCCCTAGTAAAAGCACCTCCCACACTGTACACGCAGGCTAGGCACACAGTTAATCCTTTGATCGCCCCTGATATTAACCCTTTCCCAGCCAGTATCATTAATACAGTGACAGTGCATATTTTTAGCACTGATCACTGTATTACTGTCACCGGTTCCCAAAAAAGTGTCCAATTTGTCCGCTGCAATATCGCAGTCCCGCTGTTTTACTGATCACTGCCATTGCTAGTAAACTAAATAAATAAATAAAAATTCTATAAATATATCCCATAGTTTGTAGACGCTATAACGTTTGCGCAAACCAATCAATATACGCTTATTGGGATTTTTTTTATCCAAAAACATGTAGCAGAATATATATTGGCCTAAATTGATAAAGAAATTAGATTTTTTACATTTTCTTATTGGATATGTTTTATAGCAAATAGTAAAAAAAAAAAATGTTTTTTTTCAAAATTGGCGCTTTTTTTGTTTATAGCGCAAAAAATAAAAACCGTAGGAGGGGATCCAATACCACCAAAAGAAAGCTCTATTTGTGGGAAAAAGGACATAAACTTTATATGGGTTCAGCGATGCTGCTAGCCTTAGTAAATAGATAAGACGGTAGATTATATTTAATTGTTTTACACTTTTTTTTTTTTTTTACATTTCTTCAGTTTCTTTCTAGTTTCTTGCCTCAAAATTATGTCATACATCCCAGGAGTCTTCATGGGTATTTTTTCCCTTGCATCTGGAGGAGGAGAGGAGGGGCTTTCTTAGCTAAGCCAACCCTCCAGTCTGCATGCCTGAGCTAAGGGCAGATAGATTCCAGGAAGTTAATACTACATGAATCAATATGGCCACAGCTAGAAATGCTAGGGGGTTTCTTTTCAAACTGATTTCTCAATAAAAATCAAGCATGGAGACATGGATGGATGGGAGATTTGAATATTAAAAATGAAATTAATATTGTTTTCAGTTTGTGGTGCTCAGATACAGTTAAAGTGGTTGTATACCGCTGTTCCAGTGCCACGATGTCAGCGCTGCAGGGGGGCTCCTGTCTTCACCCGTCTTGCTTCTGGCATGCGTGAGGGATCCGCCGTTCATGGCACAAAGTTCTGAAGGAATGGCACGGTTGGCTGTTCTTTCAGAGCGCATGTGCTGCATGTAATGTAAATATCTTCTAAGCGGTGCACGTTTTTTTTTAACAGAAAAATTTTATTCAACAAATCAGCATTACAGTACAAGAACTTAGTAAAGTCATTATAGTGAAAATAATTACAGTGGGATTTACCCTAAAACAATAACTACTGTTTATCAGTTGTTCCAGATGTGCACTCAACAGAATTTTCACCTAACCATAGTTCTCATGGGTCGTGTCATCTTAAAAATTCTTGGATAATATGAAGTAAATAACCCAGTATTCAATCAAGCCTAGTAGGGGCGACGGGGGGGAGGTGGGGAGAGAAGAAGGTGGGAGGGGGGGGAAGGGGAGGGAAGAGGAAGGAAGACGGGGGGGGGGAGAGGGAAAGGGAGGAAAAGGAAGGGGGTGAAGAGAAACAGGTATAAGAAGAGTAGACTTGAGATGCAGGATGTCCTCTCCTATGTTTCATGTCTTACTTATGGGGTAGGGGGTTCGGGGTCCCCAGAAGCGTCCATCCAGGACGACCAAATTTTGTCAAACTTCCCTGGACATTGCCTGCTTTCGTACGTTAGTCTATAGAGGGGAAGTACCTTGTTCACCGACCTTATCCACGAGGCCAGAGTAGGAGGCTCCTCCAGTTTCCATCGCAGTAGAATTTCCCGCCTAGTGTAGTACAATGCGAAGGTTAGACACAGTTTATCATACCTATCACCCTCAACATCCTCCAGATGACTGAGCAGTAGTATTTGGGGGTCAACCGGCAAGTCTGAACCTATGACATTGCCCAGTGTGGAGGCCACTGCTGACCAAAAGGGTCTTAGTTTGGAGCATGACCAGACCATATGCCAGAAAGTACCCACTTCTTGTCTGCATCTCTGACAGTTGGGATCTCTTTGGTGGTATATCCACACCAGTCTCTGTGGGGTGAAATACGCTCTGTGTAGGAACTTAAATTGTATGAACCTATCCCTTGCAGCGATCATGGAAGGAATGTAGGAGATTAAACACTCCTTCCACTCCTCTTCGTCCAAAGAGGGAATATCAATCTTCCACTTTTCCCAGATTTTAGTTAGTTTTGCATCATACTCCACCGTAAGGTATAAATATATTGTTGAGAGAGGCTTTCCCATCACGCTGGAGGTCAGGAGCCTTTCAATGGAGTCCGGTTCCAGAATGAGGGGGGCAGGGAACTGAGCCTCAAAGGCGTGCTTCAGCTGCCAATATCTAAATTGGAAGGAGGATGGGATAGCAAAGGATTGCCTCAGGGCTTGGAAGGTCATAAGCCTGCCATCTTTAACTATATGTTTTAATGTGAGGATTCCCTTTTTTGCCCAGAGAGAGGGGTCCGGTATAGTGTAAAAGTGGGAGAGTAGAGGGTTACCCCATAGGGGCATGTGGGGTGAAATGTGGTTGGGTTTCCTATAGATTTTCCTAGCCTCCTGCCAAACGGTGCACGTTTAGGTGATATTTACACTACCTATAGGTACTGTAAGTCTTATTATAGGCTTACCTATAGGTAAACTTCAGTAAAGGAAGTTTACTTCCTCTTTAACCTCTTGCTTACTGGGCACTAAGGCCTGATTCACACCTATGCATTTTTAGTGCTTTTTTGCATTTTGCAGATTTGCACTACAGCCCATTTAACATGGTTTCCTATGGAACACGTTCTATAGAGCAAATCTGCAAAATGCAAAAAGCACAAAAAATGCATAGGGGTGAATCCAGCCTTAAACCCCCCTCCTGCCCAGACCAATTTGCAGCTTTCAGCGTTGTCACACTTTGAATGACAATTGCGCGGTCATGCTACACTGTACTCAAATGAAATTTTTATAATTTTTTTCACATAAATGGAGCTTTCTTTTGGTGGTATTTAATCACCATTTGGGTTTTTATTTTTTGCTAAACAAAAAAAAAAAAAAAAAAAAAAAAAAGTTTCATAGTTTGTTATAAAATTTTGCAAACGGGTAATTTTTTTCCTTCATTGATATTCACTGATGAGGCTGCACTGATGGGCTGCACTGATGGGCACAGATAAGACGACACTGATAGGCACAGATAAGATGACACTGATGGGCACTGATAAGATGGCACTGATGTCACTGATAGGTGGCACTGATGGGCACTGGTAGGTGGCACTGATGGGCACTGGTAGGTGGTATTGATAGGCAGCACTGGTAATGACGCACTGATTGGTGATTTATAGGCGGCACTGTGGGAACTAATAGGTGGCACTGAGGCACTGATATTTGACACTGAGGGCACTGATGGGTGACACTGTGGGCACTGATGGGTGGTAGTGTGGGCACTGGTAGGTGGCGCAGGTGGGCACTGGTAGGTGATGCTGGTGACACCCCGACGATCGGGACCGATGTCCCTCTCGCAGCTGCCGCTATCAGTGTGAGGAGGAAAAATAGCCAATTACCGGCTCTGTTTACATCATGTGATCAGCTGTCATTGGCTGACGTCTGATCATGTGGTAAGGGGTCGGGATCGACCCCTTACTACGATCTGTGATCAGGCGAGACTCAGACTCACTGATCACAGAGCGCACCACCCACTCCCTGCAGGGGGCGCGCAGGCCGCTCAAGTACGGGAGGACGTCCAGGGACACCCTCCCGGCAAATTAAGTCTGCACTGTAGCTGTATTTCGACTATAGCACGGACGGCAAGTGGCTAAAGCAGTATTATTAGCTTTCTTTTCCTTATTTTTATCTGGTGATCCAGCCAGTGAGTCTGTTTTTTAAAAGAACAACCTATTTTGCATATTGTATCAGTTACAGGGATGAGACAAAACTCTCAACACTGACAGGGGTGATTTCATTGATCAGTTTTCAGTTATTAATGTAAAACCTTTATCCCAAAAGAAAAAAAAACACTGTTTGCTGTAACTGATTCTAAATGGAGTTTGGTTTCAGTTTGTTAGTGTATTTAAATTTCCTAGTAAATCTAACACTCCCTTTTCCCCAACTGACAATGCTACTGTCCAAGTATGTCCCTTAGCTACTTCTTCAAGCGTTGTGGCATTCTAATGCAGGAGGTGTTGCTGGCCAGATCACCATGGGAAAACAGAGGTGAAAATGCCTAAAAAAAAAAAAAAGAAAACTAATGCAGCCTCCACACCTAATAGTTGGTAAGCTGCTATTACATTTTGTGTTTTGTGTTTAATCAGGGTGGATTTGATTTAAATCAAGTCGATGTAAATCATGATGTTGACTCACCGACAGTCCCATTCACTTTAATGGGATGGCTGGTGATGCAGCAGTGACACAACAAGGTCAGGGACGTGTTGGCAGCAGGTGAATGGATGCCCGCTAACAGCCGCTGCCATGATTGATCTGAAATGACGGGTGCTCTTTAAATGTAAGGACTTATTCTTGCTGGTTGTTAGAATTTTAATATTTGCAAACAAAATGATGGTTTCCCATTATGAATAGTAAGCTGTCAGGTTAGTAAAACCGCAATATCAGAACCGATTCAATCATACAGCTTGTAGTGTACATAGATTTGCAAAACAATGGGATAAAGGAATATTCCTGAACTTTGTTTTGTCTCATGGTTACTGTGAAATTGTGGGAATGCATCGATGCAGTGCATGTTATGTCAGCTTGCAGAGCTTGGATTCATTGAATGAGTTTGCCAAAAATGTAAATATTGCAGAATATACAGCCTCATGCTACAAAACTAAGCTCCATTTCATTCTGAATAAACTAAATTATTAATGTATCTTAAATAGAAAACTATCTTTAGATACATTTTTATTCCAAAAGCATTCTATTTTTTTTTCCAATAAAATTTTTTATTGAGCAGAAATAGGCAACGTATAAAATGGTGAAGTCGTTAACAAAATAAAGCCACATCAGTTAATGGAGCATACAGAGCCCCCCTCCACATCAGAAGGGGGGGGGACGGATCCCAGTCCAGGACATCTCTTTCCGATGTGTTGGGGAGCCTCTGCTCTGCAAAAGAGCTATTTTTTCTTCTTTTGAGATAATGCTGGAAGTTTGATCGTATGTCTGGTGTGTGCCTGTGTGTGTGTGTGTGTGATTTGTATTTCCAAGCTCGAATGTTTGTGTAAGGAGACTGTGTGTATGTGTAAGTAACTGTATGTTGTGTAATAAGTATATGAGAAATAGAAATGTATGAGAAATAGAAATGTATTATTATTTGCAGCCTGCAATGTGGGTGTGACTGATGCTGTGTAACAAGTTTGTAATGCATGCGAGAAATGGATGAATTGTAATTATTACTTATGTATGGGACAAGTAGATTGCATGAGTTTTGTAGAGTGTTTAATTGTCTCAAGACACAGATGGTTAGTGGACTTTGTTGAAGGTGGCTGCTGCATTTTCAAGTGGGCATGCGGCCTGGGAGAGGGGCGGCCAAGCATTTTACAATGGTGAAAAGTTGGCTACTCCCTGTGGTGAGGAAAGAGGGTATGTTTTTGAGATGAAAAGAACATGCAAGCATCGCTGGTTGTATTTCTCTTGTGTCTTGTTCCTGTGAAAGCTGATGTGAACTTTGTTTGTTTGAGAAAAGAGGGTATATTTCAGCTGTGTGATAGTGGGTTATGTGGCTTTGTTGTTTCATTGGATAGAATGTGTTCCTAAGTTGTGCTTTTTGTAACTTCTAACACTTTTAAATGTTTGTCTAAGTGTTCATTTAGTATCTCAAATGTGTAATTTTGTGGGGAGAAAGTTTTGGTTTAGGAGGGAAAATGCGCCATTTTGTTGTGGTCTGGCTTTTGTTGTAGTCACCATGTGGATCGGCGGCCATTTTGAAGACCTGTGGGCCTTCCTACAGGGGAAGCTGCTCCAATTTTCCTTTGTGTGTGCAAAGCCATGTGGTATAAACTGCCATCTTGTTTCTAGACTCCATTTTGTATTCCTTTGTGTGTGCAAAGCCATGTGGTATAAGCTGCCTTCTTGTTTCTAGACTCCTTTGTGTGTGCAAAGCCATGTGGTATAAACTGCCATCTTGTTTCTAGACTCCATTTTGTATTCCTTTGTGTGTGCAAAGCCATGTGGTATAAGCTGCCTTCTTGTTTCTAGACTCCTTTGTGTGTGCAAAGCCATGTGCTATAAGCTACCATCTGGCTTCTAGGCACCATTTTGTTTTCCTTTTAAGTGAATTCTATTTTTGTACTGTTTACATACTTTTCAAGGAAGCTATTGCGTTTTCTGTATTGGATATTGGTTTTGAGTGAAATCTTTACTTTGCACTGAATTTCAATGGATAACAAGACTAGCTTTAACTGTGAGGTTTTTTTTACTTCTAGCGGTGTGTGTTTAATTTTTATTTGTTTTGTGTTTTTGGTGTCTTTAGCTGAGGGTTGTATTGTATAGCCTGCAATATATGAAACTAGGATTACCCTCCCCTCCCTTTCCTGTACATTGATATGTAAATAAACCAGTTTGAGTTTTTTTTTTGAGCTGGGCATGCAACAGGAAGTCCTTCTCAGCATTTTATGTATCCACAGGAAGTTGGTGGGGGGAGCTTGGGGTCCTATCACACAAGCAAATAAGATTTGTGCTTGGAAGGACAATGGGAAAATACTGGCGTTTGAAAGTATTTTAAATATCTCCCAGCTGTCTTTTTAGTTTTATACTGTAATACAGTTTTGGGTAGAGAGCAAACAGGGAGCATCCAAGTTATTGTAATATCAAGGTACAGAGAGAAGCCGCAGTGTTCTGTGTAGATTCGTCTGGTGACGCAGTGTACAGTCGTACAGTGCAATGCGCTTGTGTATGCATACACTGTGAGGGGTAGAGACATAATTCGGGGGTTGATCTGTGGTTGTTGGCGAATCATTTGGCATAGTTAATAGTTGGTTGTTAAAAGAGTGGAACTCTGTAGTTCTGTGCCAAAAGTGTTGGGACAACAAGCCATAGAGTTGATGCCTCGTTTTAGTGTTTCTAGTTGAGTGACAAATAGTGGTTGTAGTCCATCAATCCACCATGTAAGAAGGCACCAGGCGGTGGTCTCCGAAATGGGTGCAAGGGTTCGAATCGCCATGGGCAATGGCAGTCCGTGCAAGGGAAGGAATGCGAGGCTTCCCACAGTCAAACGGATGCACAAGAGCATGGAGTCTAGTTCTGAGGAAAAGGCCATTAAACCCTAGAAAGATTGACATAGGTGGTCCAAGGATACTATTTTGGGTATCCCTCTGGAGTTGATGTAGCGCCACTGCGGCTTCAGAAATCTGTAATGTTGAGTGAGTTGATGGATGCGTAGTACACGTTTGTGTGATTAAAAATATACAGGCCTGTTTTTGAACTTTGTGTGGCTGGTCCATGTAAAGATTTTGAAATGCTCTTTTGCTTTTCAATTTGTATTCTTATTCTAAATCCTGCATGTCTTCCTCCAGTTTGTAATGAGGAGGGAAGAAAAGGGGGGATGATAGTGGTGAGAATGACACATTTTCAAACCAACAATACTAACCGTTTTAATTCTAACCAAGTTTGTGCCAAGACTGTCTTTCTGTGATGGAATTTGAATCAGCAAGCAGCAGTCTGGTGAAGTAGGCTCCCATCCCAGATGCTAAGAACCTTTTTTGTCACTGGTTCCAGGTATTACACCCCAGATGGTAAGCCACGCACAGGTTATGCAGTGACCACAGTCCCGATGTCTGGGTTATTGTCATATGAGGTTTGTTTGGAGGTCAACCAAAAACAGAGTTGTACTTTCCTCATTAGCTGTCACCTACATTCTCAGCTGATGGGGTGGGTGCAATCACTGTAACATGACTTTCAAAAAGTCCACCACAGGGTTCACGAGTCCATCCTGGACCCTGACACAATAACCAGTTTACATTCTTTCCAACCAGGTGACTGAGTCATTGTAAAGAAGCTTGAGGGATGAGACCACGCCAGCCACTGCAAGAAGTGGATCAACCACAAAGAGTAGAGAAGTATCTTTGTTTATTTATATTTTTTTGTTTAATACATTTTAGCAAGGGTAACGATGAAAAGCATCCCAACTAGCTAAGAAAGAGAACAGGACACATGGTCGGGTATTAGTGCCCCAGCGATGACGGCGTTACATGCTAAATGTGACGTTCATATTGGTGTGAGGAGTTTTGACAGACTAGTAAAATCCAAACAGACACCTGTCAATAGAACTTAACAGAACATTTCTAGAGGGTAAAATTAATTATAATTTTAACAATAGCTCTGGTTTTTGCCAGCTTTGGTATCGGGATAACTAGGTAGCCCACAAGTGTGCTTCAACTGTAGTTTGGTAGTAATGTGGATCTACAGCTTATAAGGTAATTCCCCTCAGGGCCGTCTTTAATATTGATTGGACCCTGGGCAAAACTTTTCTTGGGGCCCCCCCATGCAGTTTTGTTCTCCACCTGCTCTGAGACATAGTATAAATAGCAGCTAGACTCAAAATCAGTTTACTGAATCAGAACAGGCAGCTGTTGCGATTGGTTGCCAGAGGTTACAGTGTATCATTACCGCTCACTGACTGGTTGCTAGAGGTTACAGCACACATTACGGCTCACTGATTAGTTGCTAGAGGTTACAGCACATGATTTCTGCTTGTTGATTGGTTGCTAGAGATTACTGTGGATATGACCTCAGGGGGGCATGATATACATATCAATGCCGCTGGCCGCTCCTATTTACATATGAATGCCGGTAATTTACATGTAAACACAGGGTCTGCAGGTGAGTCATCTTTACACAACAATAGGGCAGAGTTGGACAGCATTAGTAGCAGGACTTCACACTAAGATATTGGGACACAGCACAGGACTAAAACCTCAAGGAATGAGGGAAATTAAACCAGATAGTTGGCAAGTATGAGACAGCTGCTTTGGGCCTCACAACAATGACAGGGCCCAGGGCAGCAGCCCCTTTTGCCCTGCCTTAAAAACGGCCCCGATTCCCCTAAGGCAAGAAGTTCATGTGTGCTGGTGAAACTTGCCCCAACATCTTATGTCGTGGCTGATCGTGAGGATCTGATGGCGCAAGAGAAGGTAAGAATGACAGGGACATCTGGAAGGGAATTGCTTGTACACGATGGGGGCTTGAGCTTATGAAACGCTTGAACAATTTCTCATCCATTGAGGATGGGATGTCTTCATGTAACTGTTGAAGCTACAAGGAAGTTCCCACAGTCCAAGGGGGTTTCTGGGAATTCATAAGTAAAGATTGTTATATCTGGATCGGGGATAGTAGTGACAAAGTTCAGGCCCATATGGCTAAGATTTAGGTGCCTTTAAGGCAAAGCCAGAGCTATAGCTAGTGAAGGTTGGAATCCTTGTAAGGGTTTGGGAATCCTTGGGGATTTAATTTTTATTTAGCAGCAGATCATAGTTAAGGAAGTAGGGGGATATATAATCATGTTGTTTTTGTTTCTATTCCTTCTATATGCCATGATGAGGTGCTCCTGTTGCCTGATTGGATGCATGACCAGAGCCTGAGCAGATGACCACATCTTCTCTGATGAGATGCCCTGAAGCCCGACCCATGTACAAGACACAGAGGATCTCAGACCTACCGGCGACTACTACAGCTCACCACGTCATCTCCAACAGTCTACATGTCAAGCCGTGTTTTACTTTTTATGGACTAAGAAGAAGATCAGGATTCATCGAGGGACACATGGGATCATATGACAAGAGGAGGGACTGTTGTGGAAAATGTTATGATTAATGTATTGTCATAAGAGTCTCCCAGTGTCTGTTCTCTCATAGCCCACTCTAAAGAGCTGACTGGGGCAGACTGACGCTGGTTGAGACCTGTTAGGTAGTGGAAAACTTTCTGGTGTTTGGAGAGAGGTGTTTGCGGAGAGAAGACATGTCACCCAGCAAAGGGCCCCTGTGCAATGCACAGAACGATCGTCTGGTGGGGGTGTGTTCGCTCTGCAAAGACATTATCGGTTTAGCGGTTGTTTGCTCTTGTCACCCCGGTATGCCTGATCAACATATTTGGGGTGCCATGACGTACACCTGCAGATAATCTCCCATCCACGAGGAACTCTAGTCATCGTCATGTGGTTAATTGACTGTTGTATTTTCCTGTGTTGAAAGTCATGTCTTTATTTGGTCATGTCCTTATGTGGTCATTTCCTGTGAGGTCACAAGCTTTGTAAGAGGTGTTCGGCTGTTGGAAGCCCAACCCTCGAGTTTTGGGACTTCCTGTTATGTTAATAAAGAGCCAGGACACTGCTTGGCAGGGGGACTTGCTGGCAGAGTGATGCTGAGCTGAGAACGTAAGGATGTGTTGATGTCTGTTTGTGGGTAATGAGGCACACACCAGAGGATGGGCTACGGCAGAGGATGGCATACGATCAGAAGGTGAGATGCATTTATATCATTAGACGAAATTGTTATTATTATTAGAAACAGGAGACTTGGCTGTGTGCTCTGTGTGCAGCCAAATTTCGCTGACAGGTGTTTGGTCGGGGATCGCTTATATCTGCCTAAAGGGAGATTAGAAAGATGTAGATGACAACATGCAGGGGTGAGTTTAATCTTATGCCCTGTACACACGGTCGGACATTGATCGGACATTCCGACAACAAAATCCATGGATTTTTTCTGACGAATGTTCGCTCAAACTTGTCTTGCATACACACGGTCGCACAAAGTTGTCGGAAAATCCGATCGTTCTGAACGCGGTGACGTAAAACACGTACGTCGGGACTATAAACGGGGCAGTAGCCAATAGCTTTCGTCTCTTCATTTATTCTGAGCATGCGTGGCACTTTGTGCATCGTATTTGTGTACACACGATCGGAATTTCCGACAACAGATTTTGTTGTCGGAAAATTCTATAGCAAGCTCTCAAACTTTGTGTGTCGGAAATTCCTATGGAAAATGTGTGATGAGCCTACACACGGTCGGAATATCTGACAACAAGGTCCTATCACACATTTTCCATCGGAAAATCCTATTGTGTGTACAGGGCATTAATGTCAGTGATGTGGAGGATCAATTCACAAATTTTGCTCCAGTAAGAGGTTATTTTAGGACAATCCCTCCAAATATGTAGCATATCTCCTGTGGCCTCTCAACATCTCCAGCACAGATCCAAAGCCAACGGGTACCATTTTTTCACCTTCGCTGGTGTTGCGTACCAATGTGATAATAGTTTGTAGGAATTCTAATTGAGCATTTATGCACTAGAATACATGCATTCTCCCACTGAGTATTTGTAAAGTGTGCTTGAAGAACCGATTTCCATTGGCTTCTGAATCTGATCGAATCCGCAGTATCAACCTGTTGGAGATACGTGTACATTAAGGAGGTAGTTTTCTCGGTCTGTTCGACAGTCAAGCAAATAGATTCAAAGGGTGTAAGATCCCTGGTCATTTTCGCCTTTCTTATCAGATGAAAAAAGGTAATGGCATTTTTGCCTATAGTTCTAATGTGTAAAGATCGAAGGTGAGAGGTCAATCAGCAACTTATATGTTGAAATCTTGCCTGCGGCCACGCAATGCAAGGCTAGTAGGGGAGCTGCATCTTTTGTGAGAGACTTTCGAACCTAAGCCTGAGGGAAAATCTGGATTGTTGAAAAGAGGTGTAAGCGGCCCGGGGACTGTGGAAGTATGGTGTGCTAGGGCAGTTTTGTGAAAGACTTTTAGAGTTGTTCCAATTAATAAATGTTTGAGATCTGGAGGGCATTTAGACCAGGGAATCCATTGTGGGAATTTTAAAGGGACATCTGTGGAACTCTCTTCCAGGGACACCCAATCCTTATTGGCAGAATGGCAATGCCAGTCTACAATTTTGCCCATGTGTGTAACAAAGTAGTATAGCTTAAAATTTGGGAAACTCAGGCACCCAACCGCCTTGCTCTTCATTAGCAAGCGTAATTTGATACGGGGTTTCTTGTGTGCCCATAGAAGTCTCCACAGTACAGTTTGTAATGGTTTAAAAAAGCTGGCCACTAAGTTAATTGGTAGTGCGTGGAAAAGATATAAAAGTCGTGGGAGTATGGTCATTTTAACAATGGCAGCTCTGCCGAACCAAGAAAAGTGTTTGAGCGACCATTTGGAAAGCTGTTCAACCTGACAATACATCGGTTTGAAGTTGTATGTGAAAATATTGTTGTACACTGGTGTAAGCATGTGATACCCATTTAAAAGGAGCCTATGCAACTATGTCCGGAGAAAGAGTGAGATTCATGGCCTCGGATTTGGTGTAGTTTATTTTAAGGTTGGAAAGGTATCCATATATTGTAAAAGCCTGTAATAAATTAGGGGTAGAAATGTGCGGTTGCGTTAAAAAAAAAAAAAAAAAAAAGCGCCGTCCGCGTACGCAGCTATATTGTACATTTTGGTGTCTCTAAACCCCTATTTGAGGAGGTCATGTTGACTGTGTGGATAAATGGCTCTAAAGATAATATAAATAGCAGGGGTGACAGAGGACAACCCTATCTAGTGCCATTTTTAATGAATACTTGTTCCGACAGGATGCCATTGACCTTCAGCCTGGCCATTGGATTCTGATACAACGAAGAAATCCACGTAAGCATATGTGGTTTCAAGCCTATATGGGAGAAAGTAGCCAATAAAAAAGTCCCATGACACCCTGTCGAAAGCCTTCTTCGCATCAGTTGACAGGGGAAAACCTTCAAATCCAGCTCGGTGGCTGCTCAAAAGAATTCTATTTAACTAAATTTGACAGATTTTTTTGATTTTTGATTTACATAATAATAATAATAATAATAATAATAATTAAAAAAAAAAATCAGATTTAAATGTAAAAAATCAGATTTTTTCTATTTTATTTTTAAAAATCATAGATTTTTATCCACCCTGGGTTTAATACAACTTTAATTTCTGCTTTAAAGAAAGGATCACTCTTGGAAAATAACTGTCTGTGCAAATAAAAAGGATCACATTTGATCTCATAGTTACAAGATTTATAGCAATTCTAGTTTGGAAATATATCATAAAAGCAAACTGAGACTGACTTAGTTTCTTAGATTTTCTTTAAAATATCTAGTAGGCTAAAGTATACCTGTACCCAATATTCTTTACAATCTATATTCAGCTACTTTGCCCATGGTATGGCTTTGGTCTGATAAATGAGGCGGAACAATGTAAAAAAAAATGTAAAAAAAAAAAATTGACTGAATATTTCTTAAAGGAAAGCTGCATTTAAAGCATTATAGAGGCTGCCATTGTGGATCTTTCTTTCAGGCAGTGCCCACAGGGGAGATTAGGAGATCTGACTTCAGAGTGTATGTTTGTTCCAAGTCAGTAAACCTCTAGGTGGTGAGGTAAATATAAGGATGTAAGGCCCCTTTCACACGATCGGACCGTTCAGGTCCGCCTGTCAGTTTTGTCGGTGGACCTGAACGGGCGCTCCATGTTAGTCTATGGAGCGTCAGATGTCAGCGGAGACATGTCCGCTGACATCCGACCCCATCCGATCTGCTAAAAGCAGACAGATGGCTCTACGTCCAGGTCCATCGCTGGCGGATCGGATCGGGTGAGATCTGATGAAAACGGACATGCTGTCCGTTTTCATCTGATCTATCCATAGGCGGCAGCGGCGCCTGACAAGCCCCTCCCCGCTCAGTGAGCAGAGATGGACCTGTCATCAGCCGGCTCAGTGGAGATCAACAGACAGATCTCCCGCTGAGCCGGCGGACCGAGGCAGGCTCCGTAGAAACGGAGTCCGCCTCGTGTGAAAGGGGCCTTAACCTCCAATATTTCTATGCTCTTAGGTGTTTGCAAATGCATGTGAAACACTGTACGTAACAATACAGGAATAATTACCATTTATTTTAAAGAACATGTTACCCTAACATTTCATATTCCTGATATGTGCCTGCTGTACCATGTACTTGTATGAAAAAGTATCCTGTTCCCTTTGTATTTCTTTCTTTGTGTAAAATACCTGGAGTTCCTACCAGCCCTCCTGCTTTACAATTCCAAACTGACCATGCTAGGCATGACAACACATAAAATCTCAGCGTGGTCAGTTTGGCTATAGTGTAGTATAAAATATTTATAAAATTTATTAACACCAGAGGGCGTTGGATACAGCAGCTTAGGGGAAGTTAATTGCATAAGTGCAAATAGATAATTAGTATTCATCATTTTCTGGCTGTGCTGGGAGAACAGCCTGCCTGTACTCCAATGGCCAAGACTTGTGCTGACATGCCCACCTGCACAGCCATTCACTGGGAAGATCAGTGTGCTACTGCTTCTTCACTTCCAGCTCAATAGGCCCCTTATGCAGCTGAGAGCAGCGATCGTGTGATCAGTTATTAAAAAAAAACAAAAAAAAACGGGGATTTATATATTGTTTAGATATACACAATTGTTTGTCTAGCATTTCTATTTTAAACTGAATGGGTTGTTTTACAAGGTAAGGGTTCACATATACTTTAAGGTAATGGTAAGGAGCAGTACTTTACAGTATGTGCTGTCCATGGTCCTGATAGCACTAGACAGCTCAAAGTGATTGTAAAGGGATTTTTTTAAAGTAACAAACATCTCATACTTACCTGCTCTGTGCAATAGTTTTGCACAAAGCAGCCCTGATTTTCCTCTTCTGGGATACCTCAGCTGCGCTCCTGGCTCCTCTCCCCATCAAGCTTGCTATGGGGCACTCGTGAGGGCTCGATCCTGAGCAGCGCTTTGTGTGTCCATAGACGCACACAGTGCGGTTCGGCTCCATCCCCCCATTCTCTCCTCACAGGCTGTGACTGACAGCAGCAAGAGCCAATGACTCCCACTGCTGCCTTCATGGTCAGTGAGGAAAGAGTGGAGAGAGCTGTTGTTCTCGGGCACAGCGATGCATCAAGATCGGGCTCAAGTAAGTATAAGGGGGTGCTAAGGGGAGGAGCTGCATGCAGAAATTTTTTTTTTATTATCTTAAATTGGTTGTAAATCTCAGAAATATGGGCAAAGCATATCCCTCTATAGTGTTTACCTGTCTCAATTATAAGCACAGATGGGTTGATTTACTAAAGGCAAATAGACTGTGCACTTTGCAAAGTGCACTTGCCCCAGAGCTTAGTAAATGAGCAAAAGTTCTGCTGAGTTCAATCATCCAGTCATGTGCAAGGAAAAATGCAGTTTTTTTTTCCTTGCATGTGATTGGGTATTCTTTTTAAAGTAAAACTTCACCTCA
This sequence comes from Aquarana catesbeiana, assembly GCF_042186555.1. Taxonomy (NCBI): domain Eukaryota; kingdom Metazoa; phylum Chordata; class Amphibia; order Anura; family Ranidae; genus Aquarana; species Aquarana catesbeiana. Next base: position 498,363,427 of record NC_133324.1, on the reverse strand, counting down.
TTTCATATTAATTTGACCTACAGGTAAGATTTATTAGAAGGTTACCCTGTAGCTAAAAATAAAATTCCAGGGTTTACTACCACTTTAAGAGTCCCCTCTTGGGCTGTCAAGGTCCGACGAGTTGGATGCCACTGGCTGGGTGCAGGCGGAGAAAGGATCCATCCAGACCCAAAGCATACTGCAAAAATAGGAAGAGATAGCCCGGCCGCCGCACACGTCACCCGGCCCGAGTGGTTAGGGGGTAAAAGCAGCTTCAGCTAGATTCTGATTAATCCCCGAGGCCAGGGTGAAACATGTTGTAGTTATGGTCTGGATTTTACGAGCTGAGGCTGCTTTTACCCGCTAACCACTTTAGCTGGGTGAGGTATGTGGCGGCCGGGTGAGGTGTGGCACGGCCAGGCTATCTCTTCCTGTTTTTGCAACTGTTTGCAGAAGCTGAAAAGATAAAGCAACCGTAACAACCAAAGATTTTTTGCCTTCATGAATTGGGTGTTATAACAGTAAGGTAAAAATAGCAAGCCTTAAATGACACACAAAGCTTCTCCTTTCTGAAACAAGTATTTTGCCATATGCATACTGTAACATACAGTATTTCAGCTTGATGAAGCAGGCTCTTTGTGTTTGAGGCATTGAGATGTGTATTTCTGTGCATACTGTTTGACCAAGACCTAAACTGAATCACTGGATACCTTAAGAGCTATTCTTGAAACTGACAAGTTCTACTAATGACCACTAATAACCATTCTTCCTGTTTCACGGCAATGACCTCCAAATAGAATGGTATAAAAACTCATGCTAAATCATTTGGAACATTTTGCAGAACCTGCAATTCTGCTCTGTAGAAGCAATCAGCCTCTTCCTGCCCAAAGTGGATTTGGCATTTAAATTGCTTCAGACGCCCTCCAATTTCTCCTATAGGGCATGGAAGCGCCTTACATATTCATTGGCCTGATGAACTGTGCTTTCGGCCATCACAAACTGTACATACCTATTATGTACTGTGCCGGGAAAGCTATTGCATTTTCCTTGAGACATGCAACTGAGAACAATCATGTACAGTACATCTTGATACTAAACTTGGCTGTATATTGAATAATATTTCTTTATAATATAGCAAACTATACGATTTATCTCCAAATTCCAGATGGTCACAGAGCACTATAAAGATCTAGCTATTTCAGATGGAATGCTTTTATTGCAATGCTTTTCTCTAGATAGAAACCCTTTTAGCACACCTGTCAGTAACTTGGCAAACTTGCCTGAATATTATTCCTGAAATATCACAATATATAGCAACAGAATAATTAAAAAGATAAAATTTGGAGGAAGACAATGCTTCCTCTAAAAAAAAAAACTGGATTTTTAATAGAGACATCAATGTCTGTTAATTAGGTAAACACACAATTGATGAAATTTTGTGTAGCCTCCCTGACGGTATTCCCGAGTGTGGCTTGGGGTTAGATTTCAGCACCATTAGCGGTAACCCCGAGCCACACTCAGGATTACATCTCAGGATCCTGGTGCGGTATACTTACCTTGTCCCCAGGATCCTGCAATGTCCCCCCGCTGTGTCCGTGGGCTGTGTCCGTTCCCTGCGAGCATCACGACACACGGGGGCGGAGCCTGGCGGCAAATTCAAAAAAGTGAAAATATATAACACATACAGTACACTGTAATCTTACAGATTACAGTACTGTATGAAATCATTTCACATCCCTTTTGTCCCCAGTGCTTTGTCCAGTGCCCTGCATGCAGTTTTATATTATATATACTGTTCTTTCTGCCTGGAAACTGGAGATTGACCATAGCAACCAAAAAGTGTCCCTTTATGTCAAAAGTGGTTTAAGACCAGCTAGAAAACAGCGATAGTAAATTAGAACACTTGCAGAATTGAGCGATAGTGAATCGTGGGGAAATTTATTTTATTATAATATTTTTTTTTTTAATTATTTATATTTATTTATTATATTATAATTTATGATTTTGTGTTTCAAACTTCATCATACCCGGGATATCTACTAGACTCTTGGTGAACAGATTTAAGTGTGTTATTGCTAAGAATTACAGGCCTACAATATAAAACGCCAAATTTCTATGCAAAATAATTGTACCGCTTTGAGACGCAAAAATCTGAAATAATCATACCGCCAGGGAGTTAAGAAGGTGTTAAATTTATTGTTGCATAATAGCATAAAAAATTACACATAATCAACATTACACATAGACATAGGTGATACTAGACACAGGAAATAGCAAGATGCTTGTGTATGCAGAAGGGCCGACATGTTTCGCAGATTCCTGCTTCTTTAAAGGCACTGCATGCATCTACAATTTCATCCAATTTGAGACTACAGATGCTTACACGGACAAACGTGGCAAGATGCCATGGTCAGGACTCGGCCAGAGAGGCCAGACTATTATAACAGCTACCCGGTGGAAGCCAGATCCTCCAGGGTTGGATAGTGGGGGTATCGAATTGCGCAATTGCCAGGGTATCGGATAATGCCAATAATCTGTTTGGCGCCATAGGTATAAACAATACCCGGCGGATGTGTGATCCTCCACCATGCAGTAAACTGGGTAGCAGCCTAAGGCATGTGTACTGGCCTCTCTGGCCGAGTCCTGACCATGGCATCTTGCCACGTTTGTCCGTGTAAGCATCTGTAGTCTCAAATTGGATGAAATTGTAGATGCATGCAGTGCCTTGGAAGAAGCAGGACTCTGCGAAACATGTCGGCCCTTCTGTATACAAAGCATCTTGCTATTTCCTGTATCCAGTATCACCTATGGTCTATGTGTAATGTTGATTATGTGTAATTTTTATGCTATTATGCGACAATAAATTTAATACCCTCTTAAACAAAATTTCATCAATTGTGTGTTTACCTTATTAACAGACATTGGTGTCTCTATTAAAAATCCCATTTTTTTTTAGAGGAAGCATTGTCTTCCTCCAAATTTTGTTTTCATTTATTACTAGTGATTTGGAGACATCTATCTGTTTCTGGAAACAGTCCAATTACATCTCTCTCATATAGAATAATTAAGAAGGTGGTGCCTTTCTCTATTAAAAAGTTACAGTATGCAGTGGTGGCCGCCCCCTAATCCATGCGCCCAGCCCCTAATCTACATCTAGGGCGCTGGACGCATGGGTTTCAATGGGGTTTTTTTTTAGCACATGATTAGAGCCTGAGGCTATTGGCTTAAAAATAAAAAGGGTGGGCTCGGGGCGCAGATCATTCTGACTGACTGACCGACCGAACGTGGTGGTGGTGGGGGTTTTGACTGACGGACCAGGGGGTATGTTGAGGGTGATTTGTTTTCTGCCCCCCCCCCAAAAAAAAATGGAGCACCAGCCGCCACTGACAATATGTACCCCAACAATGAACTGCTCTTATTTGCTCCCCTTTGATCTGTCAAATATACCATTGAAAATGTTTTGATATCTGTTTGTTATTTGCAAAAAATACATATGGTTCTGACAGATGTCAGCAGATTCCTGTGCTCTTTGTCTGTGTTGCTCTCTTATTAGTGACATTGTTTCAAAGTATCTTTGAGGATGGAGTCTCATCCTAGGTTGATAATGCTAATTTTCAAAGTGGTGTACCCCTAGGACAAGAAGTGTGTTATCATCAGGTAACAAAGGAAAGACACCTGAAAATGAAAACAAATTAAGCCACCACATCTAAGGACTGGTAAACTGCAATTAATTCAATTTTTGTTCTTGGGTTTATGTATGCTTTGTAAACCATTCCTGGAGCTTCATTCAAGTGACTGTGCCTGAGAAAATCAAATAATCACTCAGATGTTTACAATATAATTTCTTAACAAGTCATTAAGCAATTGACTTCAGATGGGGGCTGAGTTTTGTAAGACAACCTGTGACCACATACCCCAGAACATAAAGGAAAGCTGTACTGAGAAAAATGCAAGAGCTGCCCTTACTGACCTCTAGGGATACTAGTAGCCTGACTGTCCATGGCAGAAATAGATTCTGAGTCACTGACCTAAACAAACATGCAGATTAGAAAGTCTAGCTGGCCATACATGACTTGAAGTTCAAGCTGTGGGTGGCCTTGCTCACACCACCCAGCTCAACAGAATTCAGATTAGAAATCAAAGGAGTCGGGTGGAAAAAGTCGGCCAAAAAGTGAACGCAGCCAATCAGCTTCTCTCTATATTGGGGTATTCTGACAGTTGTGGGTAGGGAGCTGTCAGAATACCAATAGCCAGCAGCAGGAAATTCATCCATTCTCACTTTTAGCATAATATTTAAGTGTATAGCCAGTTTAAGTGAGGTCTGCATAGATATTTGCAGAAGGAAATGCCAGCAATGCAGTCTACTTATTTTCTCAGCAGAGGTTGCCTTTAAAATTAAACTAAAGTTGATGTAAAACAAAATTGCTGGCAATTAGCTTTTTTAAATTCTTTATTTTGCTTTTTTCAGTCATACAGAGATTCCAGGGCAAAAAACATAGCCCTGTTACAAGTGGTACAATCATCAGTGAAGAGGTCAACAGCTCAGACAAAATACCATGAAGCATTAGATAAACCGATCACAAAGAAACAATTGAGAAAATCATATATCTGACCTAGTATGTCACCTAATAGGAGTGCAATCCTGAGCGGTTCATTAACAGTTTCTGGGAGTATAACTGCTAACAATATGAGGAAGGTATAAGATAATAAAAAAGGGGGTAAATGGAGAACTATGGAAGAAAAAAAAGGGGGGGGATAAGGAGGGGAGAGGGTGCTAGCCGGAGGGTATGGAAGATAGACTAGGGAAGTGGGTTGGGAAACCAATAATGGTCTGCATTGTATATCAGAAGTTGCAGCAGGGCCAAATATCTAACTGGATGACAGTAGGATTTGGTAGTCTGTGGAGAAGGTGAACTTGGTCCAGTAAAACCACCTTTTACGAAACTGTTCTTCTCTGTTATTGACTGTTGCCATCAGCTACTCCATCATATGTACTTCATGAATCTTGGAGAACTAGAGGCTAATTGGTGGTGCCATGGATTGCTTCTAGTATAGTGAGATACATGATTTTGCCACATTAAGTAAATAAATAGGAGGATAGAAGCGGGACTTTGCATGAGGCATGTGGGTGAGTATGTTGGACTGAATGGTAAGTGTTGTGGTGTAAAAGATAAAAATGAAAGTAATCTCCACAGATAGTAGTATAAGATAGTCATGGTATAAAAGTTTTAATGGCATAGGTACTTGAGCCAAATACAATCATAAAAGAACACATTTGAGACCATAGTAAAACGTGTTGACAACAGTATATAAACAGGCAGGGTTCATAGATTAGTTGTACAGTTGCAAGAAAACATATACATTGTACAATAAATAGGTGCATCAATAGATCTAAACTCAACGCGTTTCTTGGCTTGAAACCAATCATCAGGAGTCCGATGCAATTTAACTGTATTAAAACAATAAGGTATCTATTCCTGTATGAACAGATGTTTGTAGGAAAGATATACTGAAAATGTGATTTTCTGTATACTCACAAGTTATGCATTAATTAATGATGATCTATGTGTTACAATACGGTATTAGTATGGGTCCATAGAGTCTCCCCCGGGGTTGAGGCAGAGAGCACACCCCAATGAACCGTCAGCCACGGCAGCCCAAGTGACACAAGCACCCATGAAAACCGGCAGGCAGGGACATCTGGCGAGGCTAAAGAGTGTAGATGAACTGGGGAAAAAATAATAGTGATAAGGGAAGGTGTGTGAGCTGATATCTAAGTAGTGGTGGGGATGGAATAGGTGAAAGCAGCATAGCATAGCCCTGAGTGTATGGAGAGGAACTGAAACATAACAGGTGTGAGAGTTGTTGGTGAGATAGGGTGTATGTACAGCAGTGAACCATTACTGTGATGGATGAGCCAGAGTGGCAGAATGTGAGGAAATTACCTGTGTGGTGAGTGCCAAGCCGAACCAGATGTCTGACATGCATGACGGGATCGCAGGGTGCGAGACTGCCTTCTGTTGCCGCGGGTCAGAGGCGCGCTCCCGCCAACCTCGTGTGCGGGCGTGATGACGTGGTAAGGGGAGGGAAGGGATAGCCAATCAGTGCGACCACCCACCATCCCATACAGCGCCTGACCCCGGAGGTGGAAAACCACTGAGTGTCCCGTGTGCGGCGGCATGGACACCGCGGGCGGGATGTAGGGAGCATGATGCCGATGCGCTGAGGCCAGGGCCCGCCCACGTCATAGACAAGAGGGTGATGGGTCCTGGGCTGGGCGCGTCGCAACCCCGGGGAGTGGACAAGACGGATCCCAGCATCACAAGTGTGTAGAAAATAGATAGATGACAAGTGTATGAACTGGGAAAAGGAAAAAGGAAGCTAAAGCAACTCGAGAATGAGTGCAAAAGCAAAAGCAAAAACAGGCATTTCTTTGCCTTGAATAAAATCAATATAGCAAAGAAAACAATAAGGTAGCATATTCAATCTTTGCACAGGATACACTCTCTGTGCAAAGAAGTATAGGATATAAAAAACTTTAGCCCTGAATTAAATCAGTATTTGTCTGACTAAAGAGAAGCAACAAAAATAATAAATAATTACAAATAAAAATAAAAATAAAAAACTTTAGCCCTGAATTGAATCAGTTATTTGTCTGACTAAAGAAAAAAAAAACAAAAACAAAATAACAAGAACTTTAGCCCTGAATTGAATCAGTGGTTATCTGACTAAAGGAGAACAAAATAAACAAAAATGAAAGAAAACAAAAGCAGTTTTAGCCCTGAATTAAATCAGTGTGAGTTTGGCTAAGGGAAGATAGCAGGACCGAGGCAGGAGGAAAATAGTTGCGAAAAGTAAACATATATGTATCAGTTATGGAAAAAAACTATATGACGTAGGGAACAAACCAAGAGCAAAATTGTGTTATACTGTGTTGGAACAGTGTATTGTAAAGGAAGAGAGGTGAAATTGTGGGACGATGGATTTTTTTTTTCTTTAGTCAGACAAATAACTGATTCAATTCAGGGCTAAAGTTTTTTATTTTTATTTTTTTTTCTAATTATTTATTATTTTTGTTGCTTCTCTTTAGTCAGACAAATACTGATTTAATTCAGGGCTAAAGTTTTTTATATCCTATACTTCTTTGCACAGAGAGTGTATCCTGTGCAAAGATTGAATATGCTACCTTATTGTTTTCTTTGCTATATTGATTTTATTCAAGGCAAAGAAATGCCTGTTTTTGCTTTTGCTTTTGCACTCATTCTCGAGTTGCTTTAGCTTCCTTTTTCCTTTTCCCAGTTCATACACTTGTCATCTATCTATTTTCTACACACTTGTGATGCTGGGATCCGTCTTGTCCACTCCCCGGGGGTTGCGACGCGCCCAGCCCAGGACCCATCACCCTCTTGTCTATGACGTGGGCGGGCCCTGGCCTCAGCGCATCGGCGTCATGCTCCCTACATCCCGCCCGTGGCGTCCATGCCGCCGCAAAAGGGACGCTCAGTGGTTTTCCACCTCCGGGCTCAAGCGCTGTATGGGGTGGTGGGTGGTCGCACTGATTGGCTATCCCTTCCCTCCCCTTACCGCGTCATCACGCCCGCGCACGACGTTGGCGGGAGCGCACCTCTGACCCGCGGCAACAAAAGGCAGTCTCTGGCCGGGCACCCTGCGATCCCGTCATGCATGTCAGACATCTGGTTCGGCTTGGCACTCACCACACAGGTAATTTCCTCACATTCTGTCACTCTGGCTCATCCATCACAGTAATGGTTCACTGCTGTACATACACCCTATCTCACCAACAACTCTCACACCTGTTATGTTTCAGTTCCTCTCCATACACTCAGGGCTATGCTATGCTGCTTTCACCTATTCCATCCCCACCACCACTTAGATATCAGCTCACACACCTTCCCTTATCACTATTATTTTTTCCCCAGTTCATCTACACTCTTTAGCCTCGCCAGATGTCCCTGCCTGCCGGTTTTCGTGGGTGCTTGTGTCACTTGGGCTGCCGTGGCTGACGGTTCATTGGGGTGTGCTCTCTGCCTCAACCCCGGGGGAGACTCTATGGACCCATACTAATACCGTATTGTAACACATAGATCATCATTAATTAATGCATAACTTGTGAGTATACAGAAAATCACATTTTCAGTATATCTTTCCTACAAACATCTGTTCATACAGTAATAGATACCTTATTGTTTTAATACAGTTAAATTGCATCGGACTCCTGATGATTGGTTTCAAGCCAAGAAACGCGTTGAGTTTAGATCTGTTGATGCACCTATTTATTGTACAATGTATATGTTTTCTTGCAACTGTACAACTAATCTATGAACCCTGCCTGTTTATATACTGTTGTCAACACGTTTTACTATGGTCTCAAATGTGTTCCTTTATGATTGTATTTGGCTCAAGTACCTATGCCATTAAAACTTTTATACCATGACTATCTTATACTACTATCTGTGGAGATTACATTCATTTTTATCTTTTACACCACAACACTTACCATTCAGTCCAACATACTCACCCACATGCCTCATGCAAAGTCCCGCTTCTATCCTCCTATTTTTTTGCATATATTGGGATGGAGGCATGTTGGTGCTCTCTGCTAAAACAGTGTGGATTGGTCACAACCCCTCTTTACACATTAAGTAAATGTATGAGAAGGGAATATTTAGATCTCTTTAGATCTAACAGAGTCAATTAAAGGAAGAAGGCTGCTGGGTCATCTGGCATCTGTATGTCTGGTAATCTATAAAATGATCTGTTTCACCCGATTCCAAAAGTTTTGTATATTTCAACAGGACCAGAATATATGAAGGAGAGAGCCCTCTTCCCATTGGCATCTCCAACAAACTGAGGGGCACTGCAGAAAAGTTTGTGCAACATTGTGGGAAACCTATGCCACCGGGGAATGGATTTTGTATCCTATTTTTTGTATGGAGTGCAAGATGGAAGCCCTATGAGTCACCTGGAGGATTCTAACTTTTTGTTTATTTGTAAAAGGTGCAATTTCCTTTCCCATTTGGAGAGGAAATTTGTGGTGGACGTGTCAGGTTGGATAGAATGCGATAGGATTGGGACAAGCCATGTTGAATCAGCTATGACAGATCTGTTTAAACTGGGTGAGAGGAGGCAAGGGGTGAGTTTTACTGTCAAATTGCGAGAGAAAATGGTGTAGTTGCATGGCTTTCCAGAGGGGAAGGGGGGGGGGGTCGAACATATTTTGCAGTTTTGATAAGGGTTTTGTGTAACTCTATCCCAAAATGATGTAGTCTGCAGGTGTACCTTGGTGTACATGAGAAAGGAATATCCCTTCTTGTAAGCCTGGAGTAAACCAAGGGTGACTGATTATTGGGGTCATACGCGAGGGCATCTGAATAAAGAAAACAGGTTTTCTATCTTGTTGACTAAATTTAGGGTAACGCCCATCACCGAATGATTATATAAAGCTATAGGAATGTCTGGGGCCACCCAAGGGAGACCTCTGAGAGGAATCTCCATAAAAGCCTGCTCCATCTGACCCAGCGTTTAGAAGACTTTGACGTACACCACTCCAGGACACGGTTCAGATTGGTTGCTTTATGGTACTTGACCATGTCTGGTAGACCTATGCCCCCCAATCTTTGGGGCATGTCAAGGAGCGATTGAGTCTATGCACCTGACCCACCCATAGGAATTGTCCAAATTCCCTCCACACCTGCCCCAAAAATGTCTTAGGTATCCAAATCGGTAGAGTTTAGAATAAATACAGCAATTTAGTTAAGACATTAATTTTGAGAACACTACAAAGACATCAATCTGGCAAAGTCTTTCTGGATCTGGGACAAGAATAAAAGGAAGTTAGAGCTGAAGATATCTCCCATGGACGGGTTAAGGAAAATACACAAATATTTTAGGCCGTTTTGTGCTCACTTGAATGGGAATTAGGATTGAATCGCTGGTTGAGGGACAGTGATGTTTAGCACCTCAGATGTTTGTAGGTTGATTTTGAAATTGGAATGGCTACTATAGGTATGAAGTTCTATTAAGAGATTAGGTGGAGTGACCTAGTGTGACCAGAGTGTGTTATGATAAATAAGAGATCATCCATGTATCCAGCTAAATTGTGGATACCCCCTTTCATGTTAATGCTGTGGATGTTAGGATCGGTCTAACCTGAATCAATAGTGGTTCTAAAGTTAGGACAAAAGATAAGAGGCAACGGGGTGCAACCCTGGCTGCCATTATAGAGAGTAGAAGAGCAATTAGCTTTTTAAAGATAGAAGAGACAAATTTTTTCTGCCAAAAATGCTTCTCTCTTCCTTCCTGCATATTTTTTCCAATTGTACAGTGAGCCACACATGCATATCTCAGTATACTGTCTCAGCATTATTGGTTCTGTGCATATGTGTGGGAGTTATGTCATCCCCGCCTGGCCAATGGTCCATATTTAAAAAAAAAGTCAGAGAAAGACAGGCAGAGGATGAAATCGCCAGCCACAAAGCAACAAGGGAGAGTGAAGTTATTGCATAACCGAAGGAGCACACTTTGAAAGGTAAGTAAGCCACAATGTGCAAATATGCTGAGCACACTTGCATATCATAGAGGCCCCAAACTTTGTGTAGGGTTTAGTTATGCTTTTCCTTTAGATGGCTTGGACATTTTAACAAGTACAGACTTAGAAGATCAAAATTGGTAAGGTATAGTATATTATTTACAAACGGTAAATTACCTTTCCTCTTTGCCTTACAATACCAAAATTGTCTCAAATGTGGAGAGAATTACAGAAAATCAGGTATATTTTTTGTAATTTTAAAATTGGCTATAATTTGTTATACACAAAAAGACTGTCAGAGACATGAGTATAATGAATATAATGAACTTTTCATTTAAGCGAAGCAAGAATGAGAAACATTTAGCTGCAAAGGCTGGTTTATGACGAAATTACACTTTGTACATCATATATATGAATACCTGGTAGCGTAGACCCAAAACTGTATATTCAAGACAAGGAAAGTTTGCATTTACACAAAAAAATCCTCTAGATACTGATATCCTCAACTTTTTAATGGCCTTCCTTCTTCCATCTTTCTGTTGCATTGTACACACAATCCCACCTGCAACTTACACTGCTTGTTAAATTAGAGTAACAGATTCAGTTAAAGGCAGTGGCATGGCTTCATCTCTGCCATACTGCTCCATTTAAAAAAAAACAACACAGATACAATTATAAAGCAGAATCATGCCATTTGTGTGTCGGGGTAAAAATACAGGAGGAGGAGAGCCCAGTCACATGACCGGTGAAAGTCATATGGCAAACTCCCCTAAAATTATAGAGTGTTCTTTGTAAAGAACATTCAATAGGACACCACTGTCTCAACACTGCATCCTGCATTTTATGAAACTGCACTGTGATGTAAACACTATGGTGTCCAATGGAGAGTGGAAAGTGATATTAATTCTCAACTATAAACAGCCCCCCAAGTGTGCTTTACTGATTCCTGCATCACCCTCTTCCATATTCCATTGTCCCCCAAAAACATTGCAGCACAGGGTTGCTCAGAGTCGCCTGAGAAGAGGCTGCAGTCCCAGTCAAAGTTCTTCAAGAAACCTGATAAATCTGGCTTTGTGGGGTCATATAAGAGGTATTTCTATTAAATAACGAGACTGTGATCCCACCTGTGTGGTGACATGTTTAAATCTGCATGACAAGCAGCAACATTCTATGACATTCAGTTGATCGTGAGTCACCATTTAGTTTTGTTGTAATTTCTATAGTGTGCCGAAAAAATGCTAAGTTTAAAAGTTGAACAATGTGTCTATTTGAAATGTTTAGTAAAATTGCACAAAACACCAACAGAATGTTTTCAAATGCTTACTACAGCTTATGGGAATGACGGCCTGTCTCGTGTGCGTGTGTTTGAGTGGCACAAAAGATTCAGCCACTGACGCAAGAATGAACTCCCAAAAGTTAAATCGGTGCTTAAAGGGACACGTTTTGAGTCAGTTGATGCTGCAAAAAGGAAAGCGGCAGATGTGTTGAAACAGCTGACAAAGTCGGAGGGGTTCAATGCCCTGTAGAAGTGACTGGGCGGATATAAAGCTGCTCAGATTACTTCTACAGGAAAGCCCATGCCCAGCTGCAAATTCAGATCCTGGGATCATGACTGCAGCTGCAGCCATGATCCTGGTATAAACACTTTAACTTGAGAACATACAGGTACGTCCTAAGGGCATGAACTGGCTTAACCTCTTTAAGACCGGCCGCCATTTGACGGCGGCACAATGGCTCTCCTGCGCGAATCGTCATAGCTGTACGGTGGCTCGCACAGGCTCAGGTGCAGGCGGGCGCACGCTGCCAGCAGCGCGCTCGCTCCCGCTGTGGGAACACACGTGCCCGCGGGTCAGGAGGACTCAATGTCCTCCGGCGGCCCGCGATTGACTTGTACACAGGCTGAACGGGGAAATGTCTATGTAAACAAGGCATTTCCTCATTCTGACAGGGGACATGACAGGGATCTACTGTTCCCAGTGGTCGGGAACAGTGACCCAGTAAGCTCATTCCCCCCAGTTAGAAACACTCATAGGGAACAGAGTTAACCCCTTGATCGCCCCTAGTGTTAACTCCATCACTGCCAGTGACATTTACACAGTAATTAGTGCCTATTTTTAGCTCTGATCGCTCTATAAATGTCACTGGACCCAAAAAAAGTGTCAAAAGTGTCCGATCCATCCGCCGCAATGTCGCAATCCTGATAAAAAAGATCACCGCCATTACTAGTAAAAAAAAAATTAAAAAAAAAAATTATTAATAATAATAATAATAATGCCATAAATCTATTCCCTATTTTGTAGCCGCTATATTTGCGCAAGCTATTTTTTTACCAAAAATATGTAGAAGAATATACATCGGCCTAAACTGATGAAGAAATGTGTTTTAAAAAAGTAAATGTGGGATATTTACTATAGCAAAAAAAAATAGTTGCTTTTTTTTTTTTTTTTTTTTTTTTATATAGCGCAAAAAATAAAAACAGCAGAGGTGATCAAATACCACCAAAAGAAAGCTCTATTTGTGGGGGAAAAAAAAGGAACGTAAATTTTGTTTGGGTACAACGTTGCACGACAGCACAATTGTCAGTTAAAGTGACGCAGTGCTGAATCGCAAAAAATGCTCTGGTCATTAAAGGGGTAAAACCTTCCGGGGCTGAAGAGGTTAAGAAGTTCTATGGTCACAGTACACACTAGAGTTGCCACCTCATCCCTTTAAACCCAAACACATTAATTAGACAGGTTCTGTGGGTGATTAAGGTCCTAATTAATCTCACTTGGTGCCTTACATGCATTAAATTAGCCTCAGAATCTGTTTAATTCATATGTGTTTGGGTTTAAAGGGATGAGGTGGCAACCCTAGTATACACTTTCATTGCATAACATCAGCGTTGTAACGATGCTGACAGTTATTATTGACAATCCATAATAAGCTTGAAAATTCTCCTTTCATGTTGTAAGTGCTGCCTGCCTGCTGGCCATCTCTTTCCACAACCTTCTGGATTCCCTACATGCTTTGCAGCTTCTCCTCTGCTCTTTACTTTCAATTTCTAAGAACTACATATCCCATGGTACCCTGCTACCTGAAAGCAGTGCTTCCTGTACCAACTCTGCCTCCTGAAACCCCTCCTCTCAGCACCTCTGTAGGTCAGAGTGCAGGGTCTGTGAAATGTGTGACATAGCAGTGCCTCTGCACAAGGTATAGTGAATACATATCACAGAATTGAAGGCAGGAAATGTGTGGAATCTTCACAAAGTTTACAAACTTAAAGATAATTCAGAGTAATAGGAATAGGCTGGAAATAATTGGAATATGATGCGGAAATGGATATATGATTTTACATTATGACCATAGATTGGCTTTAAAGTGAACTTGGTAAATAGTCCAGTGCATTTAGGCAACAGTCATATGTTCTAGAGCAAGAGTCTCAAATTACCGCCCGTGGACTGGTTACAAATGGCCCGCAGGCAGGGCCGATCCTAGGCGGGTATGACATGTGGCAGTACGCACCGGCTGGGAGCTTTCTCTTTCCGTCTCCTCTCTCCCGTATGCTGCTGCAGCCCAGCGTGCACAACACAGGAGAGCAGAGCGGAGGGAGGATCCGCCCATCGCCCTGCCCACCTAGCTCTATCGAAAGGTGCCCGCTATTGAATAGTGCGCATGAGCCGTATGTAATACCACAACAGCTGATTTTACTATCAGCTATTGTGTCGGCGAGACAAGGCCTGCGCACAATAGCTGACTGAAGACATTTTTCAGTCAGATTGTGCCGAGGCACGTTCATGCAGGCGAGGGGCAGAATTTAACATGAAGGGGGTGGATGTTTTCAAAGATGGCCGCTGCCACAAAGATGGGGGCAGAATTTTAAACGTTTAGCTAGCTAAATAGGCCCTCCAGGCAGAATAGCAGATAAAGATTTGTTTAGCAGATTTGTTTGGGCATTGTTAAAAATCCGGCCTCCATCCTTACAGCACTAGCCATCATTAAAAACATCTGCGCCCTTCATGTTAAATTCCGCCCCTCACCTACATGAACACTCCTCGGCAGCGCGTGAAACACAATCTGACTGAAAAAAATGTCTTCAGTCGGCAATTGTGCGCAGGCGCCGTCTCGCCGACACAACAGCTGATCGTAAAATCAGCTGTTGTGCTATTATGTACAGCGCATACGCAGTTCGTCCTGGGCACTATTCGATAACGGGCACCTCGGTGGTGTGCGTCCGCTAACACCAATGCTGGGGGTTAAGAGTGCATCTGCTGACACCAATGCTGGGGGTTAAGAGTGCGTCCGCTGACACCAATGCTGGGGGTTAAGAGTGCGTCCGCTGACACCAATGCTGGGGGTTAAGAGTGCGTCCGCTGACACCAATGCTGGGGGTTAAGAGTGCGTTCGCTGACACCAATGCTGGGGGTTAAGAGTGCGTCCGCTGACACCAATGCTGGGGGTTAAGAGTGCGTCCGCTGACACCAATGCTGGGGGTTAATAGTGCGTCCGCTGACACCAATGCTGGGGGTTAATAGTGCGTCCGCTGACACCAATGCTGGGGGTTAATAGTGCGTCCGCTGACACCAATGCTGGGGGTTAATAGTGCATCCGCCGACACCAATGCTGGGGGTTAATAGTGCGTCCGCCAACACCAATGCTGGGGGTTAATAGTGCGTCCGCCGACACCAATGCTGGGGGTTAATAGTGCGTCCGCCGACACCAATGCTGGGGGTTAATAGTACGTCCGCTGACACCAATGCTGGGGGTTAATAGTGCGTCCGCTGACACCAATGCTGGGTGTTAATAGTGCGTCCGCTGACACCAATGCTGGGGGTTAATAGTACGTCCACTGACACCAATGCTGGGGGTTAATAGTGCATCCGTTGACACCAATGCTGGGGGTTAATATTGTGTCCGCTGACACCAGTGCTGGGGGTTAATAGTGCGTCCGCTAACACCAATGCTGGGGGTTAATAGTGAGTCCGCTGACACCAATGCTGGGGGAAAGGAAAGTCTGCATGCGGCCCCCTTTGGATGTGAAAACTTGTCCTGTGGCCCTCAGGTAATTTGAGTTTGAGACCCCTGTTCTAGAGCATTGCGGTGCCATGCATTTTGAATGGCACCACAACGTACTAAGACAATGCACCTCTGATGCAAATGAATTGCAACACAACCACAATGCACAGTGAGTTTAGTGTACTACTTCAGAAAAATGCTACATTTCTGTTTTTTGTGCCTTTTGGTGCATGACACAATGCACATTAAACACGGATGTGTTAAGGCAATGTACCAGATCAAAAATGGACCCTAAATGTATTGTTTTTTTCAATTTCTTAATATAGATACCAAGATGAACGAACAATTTTTAAAACATTTTTTCATCAAGTCACTTTTTTCTTGTACCAAAATATACACTGGAAAAATCAGGAAATGTTTTGTATTTACCCCTCTGACAGCATCTTCTTCACCCGCTCTCTTTCTGTGCTAAGCTCCATTTCTGCACTTTGGCTCCTAAACAACTTCTCATCTCCTGGTCCATTGGCACTAATGATGGGAGAGGGTACAACCTGCAGAGATATTACGAAAAAATGATTTTGAGATCTACTGTAACTAATAAGTTAACAAAATAAATATCTTCTCTAATCAGTACGCACTTTAACAAATTTACAGGAAATCTTTCTAATAGAAGAGAATAAAGTACTGGGAAATTCCATGGGCACACAATATACATAAACCATAAAAGAATGTGCTACAATAATACATTTCCTAGCAATCATTTCCTGATTTTTCTCCTTGAAGATGAGCTAAAGATTGTAGTCTATTGCTACAGAGAGAGTTACCTATTTGCTGACAATTATCTCGTTAGGCTAGAAATACATGGAAAATTTTAGTAGCTCAACCCTACCACTAAAATTGCTTTTAGGTGTAAATTGTCACGCAATAACATGGGCTGAGTAGGCCCCTTTCACACAGGCGATCTGATCAAATCCACCTGTCAGTCATGGATGGTCCATGTATCCCTATGGACCGGCGGGTGTAAACGAACTTGTGTACATTTACACCCACCTACCTCCGATCCAGTCCGCTAAAAACAAACTGAAGAGGGTCTGTGTAGGCGGATGAGATCGGAGGTAGTCCAGTGTAAACAGACAGCCGGTCTATTTACACCTGACCGCACATGGAGCAGAGCAGGTTGTGTCTGTGTTCACAGTGGACAGCCAAAAAGTGGAAAAATGCACTCTGTCTGTTTTTACTGTTCCCCTGGCAGCCTGTGTGAGGCTCTGAGGAAGAGGAGACACCCTCGAAACACATTAGTGTCTGCAGAACTCTTGGACACCTGCTCGGTCTTACAGGAGGAGCGCTATCTGTTGGTGCGAATTGAAGATCAGTTTTCACAGCTAACTGACAAAGTACTTGTTCAGCATTTCAGGTCAGTTTTTTTTTTTAACAGTATCAGGTTAGTTTTTGATCAGTATCAGATCAGGATTTTATCCTGTTCACAACTGAATGACAATGATGATTCAGAAGTGTTCCCATACAAGTCAGTGGGCCTGAATTTGCACTTGAGCCGGACCGCACTGCTCAGAAAACTGACAGGACTTTTTTTCAAGTCGCACTGAATCTGCACCAGACACATGTGAACAGGCACAATAGAAAGCAATGTTCTTTCACATGTCATGCAAAGTTTTTTCCCACAAATAGATCTTTCTTTTGGTGGTATTTGATCACCTCTGCGTTTTTTTTTTTTTTGCGCTATAAACAAAAATAAGAGCGACAATTTTGAAAAAAAAAAAAAAAGCAATATTTTTTACTTTTTGCTATAATAAATATCCCTAAAAAATATTTAAAAAAACAAATTTCTTTCTCAGTTTAGGCCGATATGTATTCTTCTACATATTTTTGGTATAAAAAAAAAAGCGTATATTGATTGGTTTGCGCAAAAGTTATAGCGTCTACAAAATAGGGGATAGATTTATGGCATTTTTATTATTTTTTTTATTAGTAATGGTGGCGATCTGCAATTTTTATAGTGACTGCGACATTATGGTGGACACATCGGACACTTTTGACACCATTTTGGGACCATTGTCATTTATACAGCGAACAGTGCTATAAAAATGCCCTGATTACTGTATAAATGACACTGGCAGGGAAAGGGGTTAAACACTAGGGGACAGTCAAGGGGTTAAGTGTGTCCTAGGCAGTGATTCGAACTGTGGGGGGGGGGGGATGGGCTACCACTGACATGACAGATCACTGCTCCCAATGACAGGGAGCAGTGATCTCTGTCATGTCACTAGGCAAAACAGGGAAATGCCTTGTTTACCAAGGCATCTCCCCGTTCTTCCGCTCTGTGACACGATCGCGGGCCCCCGGCAAACAGAGTCCGCGGGACCCGCGGGCATGGTCACGGAGTACGCGGCAGGTGCGTGCCCACAATGCCACATCTTAAAGGGGATGTACAGGTACGCCCATTTGGGCAGCCATGCCATTGTGCCGACATATATCATCGCGCACTGGTCGGCAAGTGGTTAAACACTGTTTGGAGGGCATCTGAAGGTTTTTTGTTTTTTTTTCCAGCCTCTAAACGCTGCTGCATGTTAGCCTATGTCTCCATGTACACATAGGCATTTAGGCCTGGTTCAAACCTATGTGTTTTTTTGTGCGTTTTTAGTTTTGCAGAAACACACTACAGTCCATTTAACATGGTTTCCTATGGATGTAGTTCACATCTGTGCATTTAATGGAAAGGGCCAGGGACTTTTTTCTGGTTTTTGGTTTCCATAGACTTCAAATGGATGAAAAGCATGTATTGAAAAACGCAAAATGCACCTGCAATATGCAAACTGCAACCTGCATCCTGCATAGGTGTGAATCAGGCAGGAAAAAACCCAAAGGGCAACAGCATTTTGGCAGAGAAAACACTTGATGCATCCAAACGCGCATTAATGCTAGGTGTGTCAAGCACTTGAGCGTTAATTTTATTGGCCAGAATTCATTTTTATTCTGGCAATGAAATTAATTTTTTGCCCAAGCGCATGACGCGCGTAAATGCATCTAGCCAAAATGCTGCTGCCAAAAGGAAAGATGTCTAGCACAGATAGGCAAACACCCTGTGTGCATGAGGTCATAGAATAATTTGCTCTATAAAGTAAACTACACAAGCAGCTTCTAATCACGATCAATCTCACACGATAGCACAATGTTGCAATCGTGTGTGATTGATAGATGCCACTGATGCTTTTTTCTCTACGAGGCCCTACTAAAAGATTTAACCACTTGCTGTCTAGTCGCCTCATTAGCCGACTCTAGAGCTACCCAAGAGATTTGTAGTTGATCAATCATGTAACCAAAACCAGTAGAGATTAATCCAGAGGAGTAGAAAATGATCATTAAACAGCTGAAACAAATGTGTCCCTCTTATGTAACCTACACAAATAGTATGTAGTAATGATAAATCTTGCATGATAGCACCATGCTCCAATAAAAGAAGACTGATTGCTACAAGTTGCTTCTAGAATTCGATTCTACTTGTATTACTTTCTATATAGAAAGCCAGTTACTCATCTGCTTGGACAGTACAGTTATCAAATAAAAAATGTGCTACAACACTGCTCACTGGCATACGATCTAATGGAGGACAGCAAAATCTTTTATGCCTTTACAATGTCTATAGAAGAATATCTAGCTATATTATAGGGACCAAAAAACAGTCATGTCTTGTCAAATTTAAACAAATAGGTTTATCATTTATATTAAATTGCAACATTAACTTGTTTTTTGCTATGTTTAGCTTCCATGACACTTTGGTTATAAGTAGCGATGGGCTCGGGCATGTTCGGATTGCGCTCGCCAGGAAGCCAGCACTGCACACCACCAATCAGGCAGCGTGTGTATGTGCAGCTGCCGGTCGGGAAATGCCTTACTGCCTATGATTGGTGGTGTATAGTGATGGCTTCCTGGCGGGTTCAATCCGAACAGGTCCGAGCCCATCACTAGTTGTGAGTGATTGGAACTGCCACAGCCTGCAGTGGGGTACAGATATTAAGAGAGGCTTCAGTGAAAGTACCCCCTGTGGCAGGTTACATGAACTTACATACTGGCTTGTGGTACCAGGACCCCCCACAGGAATCAGGAAAACCAAACATTTTAGCAGGGAAACACTGTCAGCACAATTTGATTATACAAATCCATAGTTCCCAACTGTCTCTGATTTCAAGGGACTGTCCCTGATTTGGAACAAAGTCCCTCTTTCCTCCTCATTTGTCCCTCATTTTGGTATGATCTATATAGTTGTATATAAAATATATTACTTATCTACCAAAAAGCATTTTACAGTGCTAAACCTTTCATCCAATTTCTAAATTTGTAAATTCCAGCAGCCAATATAAAGGAATAGTAGTGGTAAAAAAAGGACTTGGCGGGTTAACCAAGTCTCCTTTAAGGGGCCTGGCAGGGGGGTGTGTCCTATGCCTACGTACTTTGGCTAATTTGCGCCCTCATTCCCATCTCAGAGCATTGGGAGGTATGCAAATCAATATAATATTTAACCCCTTTCCCGCCGACCGTACGCAGATATGCGTACTCGGCTTTCCGGGGTTATACCGGGATGATGCCCGCAGCTGCAGGCATCATCCCGGTACCGTTGTTTACAGCGGGCGATCGGCTACCCGAGTATAACAACCGATGCGGCTAAAAGCCGCTCGGCTGTTATACCAGCTCCCGCCGCTCTTACCGGGCCTCCCGTGCGATCGGGAGGCCCGGTGTCCAATCGGATGCCTTCGGTGGCTGGGGGCGGGCTGGAACGAAGCTGTGGGCGGCTTCGTTCCAGCCTTCTCATTGTAAACGCAGAAGCGACGTCATGACGTCACTTCCCGTTTACTCAGCTGCCAATGGCGCCGGTATTAAAAAAATAAACAGTATTCAGAATCGGCGATCTGAATACTTTGAAGTGCAAAGGAGGGATCGGGGGGTCCCTCCATAAAGAGTACCTGTCACCACCTATTACTGTCACAAGGGATGTTTACATTCCTTGTGACAGCAATAAAAGTAAAAAAAAAAAAAAATTTTTAAACACAATTTATAAAGTATAAAAATAAATTAAAAAAACGCATACGGAAGTTGCGCCCGCATATGTAAACGGTGTTCAAATCACACATGTGAGGTATCACCGCGATCGTCAGAGTGAGAGCAATAATTCTAGCTCCTCTGTAACTCAAACATGGTAACCGTAAAAAAAATTTAAAGCGTCGCCTACGGAAATTCATAGGTACCGTAGTTTGTCGCCATTCCACGAGTGCATGCAATTATAAAGGGTGACATGTTTGGTATCTATTTCCTCGGCGTAACATCATCTTTCACATTATACAAAAAAATTGGGGTAACTTTACTGTTTGGATTTTTTAAATTCATGAAAGTGTCCTTTTTCCAAAAATGTGTGTTTAAAACACCGCTACACAAATACCGTGTGATATAAACTATTGCAACAATCTCCATTTTATTCTCTAGATTCTCTGCTAAAAAAATATATATAATGTTTGGGAACTCTAAGTAATTTTCTAGCAAAAAATACAGATTTTAACTTGTAAACACCAAATTTCAAAAATAGGCTTAGTCATGAAAGGGTTAAACCACGATAGTAACCAATATTGACACTACTTCACCCGTGAGGATAGATAGATAGATAGATAGATAGATAGATAGATAGATAGATAGATAGATAGATAGATAGATAGATAGATAGATAGATAGATAGATAGATAGATAGATAGATACAGGGTTAGTTACTAAAGGCAAATCCACTTTGCACTACAAGTGCAAACTACAAGTACAAAGTGCACTTAAAATTGCACTCAAAGTGCACTTGGAAGTGCAGTCGCTGTAGATCCGAGGGGGAAAATAAAAAAAAACAGCATTTTAGCTTGTACATGATTGGATGATAAAATCAGCAGAGCTTCCCCTCATTTCAGATCTACCCCTCAGATTTACAGCGACTGCACTTCCAAGTGTACTTTCAGTGCAATTTGAAGAGTACTTTGCACTTGTAGTTTGCACTTGTAGTTTGCACTTGTAGTGCAAAGTGGATTTGCCTTTGGTAAATAACCCCCCATGTGTACCAGGAATAAATAGTATCAAAGCTGCTTTTTTTTTATTATGGTTTTAATGTTTGATAAATAAATGTTACTTATTTAGTACTGGGAACTATTTTCCTTTCTTGAAGATAAGTAATAAAAATAGGTTCAGCTGGAGATACGCTGTGTTGTAGCAATAATATTAGTTGCATATATGGTTTCTTAAAAGTATTTAATAAACCTTATAGCCTTCCTTTTTCCAGCTTGGATAAACTATCAAAGGGGAACTAAACTCCATCAATCAACATTAACTATTTTGTAATCCTTATGCTGCTAGCATTAGTAAAAAGATAGGAAGATATATTTACTTGTTTTCATAGGTGTGCACAGCCTATTGCATTAGGCCCCTTTCACACGATCGGACCGTTCAGGTCCGCCTGTCAGTTTTGACGGTGGACCTGAACGGGCGCTCCATGTTAGCCTATGGGGCGACGGATGTCAGCGGAGACATGTCCGCTGACATCCGACTCCGTCTGATCCGCTAAAAGCAGGCGGATGGCCCTACGTCCAGATCCGTCGCTAGCGGATGGGATCGGGTGAAAACTGATGAAAACGGATCGTCCGATCTCTCCATAGGCGGCAGCGGCACCTGACAAGCCCCTCCCCACTCAGTGAGCAGAGAGGGACCTGTCATCCGCCGGCTCAGCGGAGATCAACGGACTGATCTCCCGCTGAGCCGGCGGACCTAAGGGCAAGGAACAGCTTTAACAGGCTGCTGGTAACGGGCTGGACAATGCACTTGTGCCCTCCACCCACGTCTAAACTTCGGAGCCTCATGCACTGGGTCTAAGACTAGTGTACAGGGAGCCTGCGTGGATATTTTTCTCTACCGCTGACCATACATGTAGAAGGGGAACTTCTCTACTTAACACCAATGGAAGCCTCTCTCTGTCCACTCATAAACTCACTACTAATGTAACGGAGGCATTTAACTCAACACTAATGTAACAGGGGCCCCTTTTACACTCAATGTGAGGAGGGCAGTTACATTGACCACCAATGTAACAGTGTTATTTCTGTGTTTACTGCATTTTAGTCACATTTAGCTACTTTAAAATTCATTTAACTGTTAGGGTGCAGCAAAATGTGTACTAAAGATGCACACTATTTTTTATAGTGTGAACACAGCCTTAAAGTGATTGTAAAATCTCATTTTTTTTACCTATAAAAATAACAAACATGTTATACTTACCTCCTATGTCGCAGTGGATTTGCACATAGCAGCCTGGATCCTCCTCTTCTCTGGTCTCTTCTGTGCTCCTCACCCCTCCCTCCTGTTGAGTGCCCCCACAGCACGCAGCTTGCTATGGGGGAACCCAAGCCGAGCTGTAGCTCTGTGTGTCTATTCAGACCCCGAGCTGCTGTTTGGCACCGCCCCCTCTCTCTCCTGATTGGCTAACTAACTTTGATTGACAGCAGCAGCTGTGTCTCAGCCAATCAGGAGGGAGACAATATGTTTGGTGTGAGGGGGGCGCTTATGTGTTAAATGTAGAACAAATAAATTCTGAGTGATGAAAATGGCCATTATAACAATAATAAAGTGCAATGTGCCAAAATGTGAAAATATATCTTCAATTTATAATAATCTTACAGTGAATGCAAAATGGTTGAAAACAACTGAGAGTCAATAAAAGTTATTTTAAATAAATAAACTTCAGTGCTTGCTATCTTTAATGTAACATCAAAGGCAAGTATCCGTCACCAACTGTGAATCATAAGTGTGCTCCATAAGTTGATTCCGCTTACCAGATGGATGTGACCTCTTTACTTAAAAAGGTGGTCAAACAGCCCTTTTAGCAAAGTAATACACTTTCTCAGTACTGGAGACTTGTTCTTGATATGAGTCCCTCCTCCGCAAGCCCATGAGTGAGGTATATAAAAGATGAAAGGGGAACCAATAGTGTAATCCCGTTTATTAAAACATAAGTAAAATACAAAGCAAAATGCCTGCTTACATGGATATGTGCCTTAGCCCCGCACTGAGGCTACTCGCGTGTCGACTGAATCAATGGTGCCTCCCGGCTCACGCTGACTATTCGGCGTGCGTTCCACCGTCCAGCACAATCAACCAAAGACCCCAATGTAACTTGACCAAGAAGTGCCACGACGTACGTTTCATATTGCTATGTCATCAGGAAACAAGCACTGAAGAAGTTTATTTGAAAGGACTTTAATTGACTCTTAGTTGTTTTCATATATGTTTAATATATATTTTCACATTATGGCACATTGCAATTTAATATTGTTATAGTGGCTATTTTTATTATTCCTTATTTATTCTACGTTTACACCAGTATTTTGCACATTATTACTATTGGACTATGGTCCTCACATGAGCTCACCCTCATACCAAACATATTGTCTTCTAAAGTTGTATTCACCTATCTTAGCTAGGGGAGCAGCAGTTTTTTTAATTTCACTAATTGGCACGAGATATTAACCACCTTTCGCCCAAGGTACCTCATATAACGTCCTTGACTTTGCAGTGGTATATCTGAATGATGCCTGCAGCTACAGGCATCATTCAGATATCGGCTTTTTCAGCCGGCGATTCCCTACACCATAAGAATGATCATAACGGCTGTTCCACTGCTTGCTCGTTCTTACAGGCGGCGAGAGGGGACGCCCACCCCCTCCCATGCTTCTACCGACTAACCGCTTCCATCGGTGAGTCGGACACAGGATCCGCTGGCCCTGGATGGTGACGATAGAGATTTCCGGCGGACTAGATGGTCGCCAGAGTCTCTATGATCGGTCAGAGGCTGGGCGCGATATTATGACGTCACGCCCAGCCTCTGCATTCAAAACGAATGGCGCCGCCTCGGCTGGGAAGCAGAGATCGTTTTATTTTTTTTTTTTATTTCAGGCTTCCCAGCCTAGAGGTGAGATGTGGGGTCTTATTGACCCCATATCTCACTGTAAAGAGGACCGATCATGCCATATTCCTATTACAAGGGATGTTTACAGTGATCTTTTTTTTTTTAAAGTGTCAAACTAAAAACACAAAAGTAAAATTAATTAAAAAAAAAAAAAAAAAAAGTGCTCCTGTCCCCGTGTGCTCGCACGCTGAAGCAAACGCATACGTAAGTTCCTCCCGCATATGAAAACGGTGTTCAAACTACACATGTGAGGTATTGCCACGAATGTTAGAGCGAGAGCAATAATTCTAGCCCTAAACCTCCTCTGTAACTCAAAACATGTAACCAGTAAAACATTTTAAAGTGTCGCCTGTGGGGAAGTATTGAAGTTTGGCACCATTCCATGAGCGTGTGCAATTTTGAAGCGTGACATGTTAGGTATCTATTTAATCGATGTAACTTTATCTTTCACATTATGCAAAGCACTATGCTGTATATCCTGCTTTAAAGGAACAGGATCTTTTTAGGGTTACAACCACTTTAAGTATAAAAATAGGACACAACTGATAGTGAACAAATAGAAGTAGTTCTATAAGTACCCATTTGTTTAACTGGCATTAAACCACCACTAAGACCCCTTTCACACTGGGGCCTTGGCTGCGTTAATGCTAATGCAAAGCTTGTTTTAGCGGCACTTTAGCACCATTTAAGCAGCACTTTTCGGTCGATAGCGGGACGCTTTTAACCCCAAAGAACGTGTTAAAAACGCTGTGTTGCAGAGCATCTGAAACGCTTTTCAGGCGCTTTGGAAGCGCTGCCCATTCATTTCAATGGGCAGGGCGTTTTGGGAGTGCTGTATACAGCGCTCCCAAACTGCCCAAAGATGCTGCTTGCAGGACTTTTCCTAACGTCCCGCAAGCGCACCGCCCCAGTGTTAAAAGACACACCGAAATTAATTGGAGGTGGTTTTCAGGCGCTATTTAGTGGCTATTTTCAGCGTTAAAATGGTTGGTTCGTTTGCGTGTCAGCAGTGTGTGACCCTGAATGCAAATAAAGAGTTGGGGACAAATTCTGCAGCCTAGCTGTTCCAGAAGAGAAAGACGATTTGTTGAGAAGAAAGGGCTAAAGAATACAAAAAATTCTCTCTCTATCAAACCCACCAACAGCGCTCACTCCTGAACGCAAATGTGATTTTATTGGGCACTGACACTTCCTTTCTAGTGATATGTAAAACCACTCAAAGTCAGAAAATAGTGCTAATATAAATATGCCAGGACATGTACAATTGTGCAGTGGAAATATTCTGTGAAAACAATTTAAAAAGCCACGTGAAGTATGCACATATTAATGTATACTATGCAATAAAAATAATATCATATTTACAATTACTGCTGCCAGTGTCAGGAGCAGAAAGTGTTAAACCCTGCTACGGAAATAGCCTCAGTTAACCCAGTGTGTGCACTGGCAAAGGGCTGCAAGTCAGAGGGAGGCTAAATTAGGAGATTCACATGGACATCACAGCTGAGCCAAGAAAATCAGCGAGAGGGATTGACAGGCCAGGCTGTGAGAAATTGATTAGTCTGTGTACTTAAATATGTAGAAGAGGAGATGGTCCCCCCACTCCATTTCACACTGTAGATCATGCTGACTTTTCTGCAGCAAACTGACATCTCCTCAGTCCAAGAAAAACATGAAATATAAGATTACATAACCTGAGAGATGTTACAAGTGTTCTACATTTATTGAAACACAAACTGTTTTTTTTTTTACTTGTCAGGTGGAACTGGCATCCTACAGCAAACACAATGCAGTCTTTTTTTTTTTTGCTTTGCATTAAACAAAGCAAATGATTTATATTCTGTCAGGTTGGATGTTAGTATCTTAGTGCTAACTAGATCTGTAGGGTTACACATGGCTATGAAGCTGACTTGGGCTTGGTTCACATGGGCTTCACCTTGTATTCATTAATGGAGAACAGTGTGCAAATCAATCTTATACAAAATATATATCCAAACCTTGCAGTCAGCTTCCTTTGTTGAAGCCTAAGGTCTTGTGCAAATGGCCTTTGGCTTGTATAAGAGCAAGTGAGTAGTTCATCTTTACCAAAAATGTGCCTATAAAAGGCAAGAGGCACCTATAGAAAAAAAACTGTGCAGTTTGATCAAAGTTGGATAATGCCCTTATAGATGTAGGCATATGTATTTCCCAAAACCTGACTAAAAAAAAATCCCAGAGATGATATCCCCCCCATCCTGCCTTGTTTCTAGGACACTGCTAGAATACTCCCAGCTGTAATGCTGGGGAAACACAGGCCGAAAATCATCCTAAAACGGTCAGTACAGCCCACTTTTGGCCCTTGTGTCCTGCTCCCTGTCCGAAAAAAAACGGTCTCACACCCAACATCTGTGGAAGGAGCATGCTGGTGATCAGCATACTAATCAGTATGTTCTGGCGGGGGAGCAGTCCCCCTGTCAGAACATAATAGCTCAGTGGGGAGATTGCCGCACTAACATCACGGCGATCTATTGATTTTTTTTTTGTTCAGCCCACCGGGTTGAGAAAAAAAAACCCTTATATTATGTACCAGGCTTTACCATCATCACAGGAGCTGAGCTCAGAGATACTGCGTTATAGGAGAGAAAGTCCATGAAAATGGGTTTGAATCCGAGAAAGAGCTCACTACTGTGATGGTGGCGATGAACATTTAGGCTGGTTACACACTGGAACACATAGGGGCTCACAGCAGGAGTCCATTCGCCGTTTTTAGGTCCAATTTCAGCCTTGGATGGGGGGCGGGGTAGTAATCTTTGGGAGTTTTTCAGTCAGGCTTCAGGAGGAATGTAATGGCCTACACTTCGGTTAAGGCTGCACAATTTGTATTGTCAGAACTATTGAGGTCTTTTAACCTGGATGGATAAGGCCTAAATCATAATATTTTTCATATGAGCATATTGGGAGCCATCTTGTTCAATTTTTTTTTTAGGAGGTGAATGTAAGTTCACGCTTGTAGGCAGAGATTGTTTTTAACCACTTCAGCCCCGGACCATTTGGCTGGCTAAAGACCAGAGCACTTTTTGCGATTCGGCACTGCATCGCTTTAACTGACAACTGCACGGTCGTGCGACGTGGCTCCCAAACAAAATTGACGTCCTTTTTTCCCCACAAATAGAGCTTTTTTTTGGTGGTATTTGATCGCCTCTCTTTATTTTTTGCGCTCTAAACAAAAAAAGAGCGACAATTTTGAAAAAAAAACGCATTATTTTTTACTTTTTGCTATAATAAATATCCCCCAAAAATATGTAAAAAAACATTTTTTTTCCTCAGTTTAGGCCACTGTGTATTCTTCTACATATTTTTGGTAAAAAAAAAAACAAAACAAAAAAACAAAAATCGCAATAAGCATATATTCTTTGGTTTGCGCAAAAGTTATAGCGTCTACAAAATAGGGGATAGTTTTATGGCTTTTTTTTATTATTAAATATTTTTTTACTAGTAATGGCAGCAATCTGCGATTTTTATCGGGACTGCGACATTATGGCGGACACATCGCACAATTTTGACACATTTTTGGAACCATTGGCATTTTCACAGTGATCAGTGATATAAAATTGCAGTGATTACTGTAAAAATGTCACTGGCAGTGAAGGGGTTAACCACTAGGGGCAGTGAAGGGATTAAGCGTGTCCAATTGTGTGTGCTAACTGAAGGGGGAGGGATCTGTGTAGAGGAGATGATAGATTGTCTGTTCATACTCTGTATGAACAGATGATCTGTCTGTTCTCCCCTCAAAGAACTGGAAACTGTGTGCTTACACACACAGATCCCAGTTTTTGGTGTGCCCCGAGCGATCGCGGGAGCCCGGCGGTGATCGCCACTGCCGGGCACTCGCATCGGCTCCGTGGGCGAGCAGGGGGCACACGCTCCCCCTAGTGGCTGTCTATGTTACCAACGTAACATGACGGCGATTCGCGCAGCCGAGCCATGTTGCCGCAGTTCAACTGTGGCAGCTGGTCGGCATGCGGTTAAAGAGACTTGTAGAGCTCTATCTCACATTTTCCCCAGGTCGTAATTTCTGAATTCCTGATAGCCAGACGAGATAAGGGATCAACCATGGACTAATGTGTATTGTAGTGAGACTAGTGACTCATGTTTCAAATGAACAGAAACGTATAGTTTTTTTCTCTTTCATGACTGAGAAAATTGGGCTTATTCAAAACTGTTTTATAAACAAGACTTAGCATTAGCATTAGCAATAATTTCTATTATACAGTGGAACCTCGGATTGCGAGTAACGCGGTTAACGAGCGTTTCGCAATACGAGCACTGTATTTTTAAAAATCGTAACTTGGTTTGCGAGTGTTGTCTTGCAAAGCGAGTACGATTCAGGCCAAAGCGGTGTGCAGTACCGCTTTTGGCCTGAGGTGGGGGGGGGGGGGCCGCCGGAGCCGAGCGTCGCCAATCGGCGTAGTTCGGAAATGCACGGAAAGGCCCAAGTACAGCACGGCTGACCTCGGCAAATCTCAGGTAGGAAGTCTTTCCGAGGTTTGCTGAGGTCAGCTGAAGTGTCCTCGGGCCTTTTCGGTCGTTTCCGAGGCTCTCCGGCGCCCCCCGCCTCTGGCCGCATGCGGTATTGCATCCCACTGAAGTCAATGCAAAACAAATTATTTTCGTTTCCCTTGACTTCAATGGGAAAACTCACTTTGATATGAGAGTACTTTGGATTAGGAGCATACTCCTGGAATGGAATATGCTCTTAATCCAAGGTTCCACTGTATTATATTTGGAGAGATTATATGCATAGTTAATTGAAAAATGTCATATATTTTGGTTTCTGCATTTTTATAATATTTTTTTATAACATTCGAATATATATATGCAGGATTATTGTTTGGATACACTCATAAAAGTATATTAGTAAAATATATATATATATATATATATATATATATATATATATATATATATATATATATATATATATATATTCTCATGTTTGTAATACTATGAATAAGATTTAAATGTATAGGAGTTCTAAGAAGTGAGAGTACAAATGAAGCAATCCTTGGGATTTCTAAGTGCAATATTAGCCAACTCTCAAGGTATGTGAAAATTAGGTTGATTGCCTTCTACAAACTTTCTCAAAGCCAAATATATCATGAACAGATGAAAAAAAGTCTAGCAAAATCTGCCACAGACAGTTCATGAGATTCATGAGATTTGACATTTTAAGAAACATTCCAAAAATCATTTTTGAGCCTATAATGCCACCTTCTGGTAGTGGAGTCAGGGAAAACACTGCCCTCTGTCGGCAGTTATAAGGAATTTGACAGGTAATTGACGTCATTTATTACGTAGTAGAGACATTCACACCCACTTTTTGGGTGGGATAAAGGTGGTAGACACATAGCAGTGGGGGAGCGGAGAGAACAGAGGGCTAAGATTGGAAGGAAAAGGAGGACAGGAAGAGAATGAGAAAAAAAAAAAAAAAAATCAAGGAAGGGTAGAAAAGGTTCCTTGGAATATACAGCTGATTTCTCAGACAAAAGATGCTTATACTTTTGGTAATGTATAATTTTCTATCTGCCTATTGGTAATTTAATTATTTGAACATATACATCGCTAAACCATTTATTCTTTGTAGCATCAATATTGTAATGGTTTTATTTCTAACTGCAGTACGACATACTACTGTTCCAAACAAAGAGAAATACACATAATTGTATATCTCAACAAAGCTGGGTTCAAAGTCTTATCAATGGTTTAGTTGTGATGTATGCTTAAACATAAAATTCATCAATGATTTATTTTTACCTTAAATATAAATCTTTGTTAAATTACTAAGTTTGTATATGGTATACCAAATGTGTCCATATACCGTTAAGAGAAGTTTGAGATTGCTGTTTGTTTGAGAGAAGTCATGTGTCAAAATCAACACTTTTGTTTTCTTAGTCTGTGGAGCCATTGCGAAACTGTTAACTATTTAAGCAGTTACTAAATTTTAAGACATTGGTATTTTGTAACAAGAGCTTGTGGTTATCTACTCAGCATCTGTAATACCCATATTGTTGATATTTGGATTTATATTCTGCGTTATCACCAGTTATATTTTGATATTATTTTGCACTGCACTGATTTTTAGTAAATAAATATATATATTTTTGTACAATATCATATTCCTTCCTGTCTTCAAGTTAGCGCAGATAAACGAATTTTAGTTACAGTCTTGATTTGTGGAAATACGTAGGAATCTCCCAAATGATAGATCCTTGCTTATTTCCATAAATATAACACTGTTTAATATTTTATAAATACCCTGACTGTGTTAATCTACAGACCCCATTACCTGCATAGGTGTTTTTTTTGTAAACATGAACCATGCCTTTAAGGGCAGGTATGCCTGTAGGTCCTTCCTCTTCCTATTCTTCTATAAAAGAGCAGGGACACACCAGAATCCCAGCATAGCACATTGACAGCTGAAGGCGTTTAACGTGTTTTCACACCATATCCAGCAAGCTAAACATAAATGGCAACCGCTCCAATTTATACCCAACTTTTAGAGCAATGTGCACATGGAAGGGCTTTGCACAGCGCAAAATATTTCCCAGCAGGCTAACCAGCAAGCCAGAAAAAAAATTAGCCTGTGTAACAATTTGCATTAAAAACTGAATGTTTAGTTGCAAGGACATATTATATGCTCTGAAGTGATTGTAAATGTTTTTTTAATATCCTACAACTTAAACATGGTCTGTCATTACATATACACACCTTTTTGAAAGGCCCCAGAGGCTGCAACACCCAAGCAAGAGACATCATTAACCAAACACTGCCATGAAGAACAAGAAACTCTCCAAACAAGTAAGAGACAATGTTGTTGAGAAGTACAAGTCAGGGTTAGGTTATAAAAAAAAAATATCCAAATATTTGATGATCCCTAGGAGCATCATCAAATCTATCATAACCATATGGAAAGAATATGGCACAACAGCAAATCTGCCAAGAGACGGCCGCACACCAAAACTCACGGACCGGGCAAGGAGGGCATTAATGAGAGAGGCAGCACAGAGACCTAAGGTAACCCTGGAGGAGCTGCAGAGTTCCACAGCCAAGACTGGGGTTTCTATACATAGGACGACAATAAGCCGTACGCTCCATAGAGTTGGGCTTTATGGCAGAGTGGCCAGAAGAAAGCCATTACTTTCAGCCAAAAACAAAATGGCACGTTTGAAATGTGCAAAAAGGCATGTGGGAGACTCCCAAAATGTATGTAGTTAGGTGCTCTGGTCTGATGAGACTAAAATTGAACTTTTTGGCCAAAGAAAACACTATGTCTGGTGCAAACCCAACACATCACATCACCCAAAGAACACCATCCCCACAGTGAAACATGGTGGTGGCAGCATCATGTTGTGTGGATGTTTTTCAGCAGTCGGGACTGGGAAACTGGTCAGAGTTGAGGGAAAGATGGATGGTGCTAAATACAGGGATATTCTTGAGCAAAAAAAAAAATCTTCAAAGTTGTGGGCATGTTCTGTAAATTAAATGATGCAAAGCCTCAAACAATTCATGTTAATTCCAGGTTGTGAGGCAACAAAACACGAAAAATGCCAAGGGGGTGAATACTTTTTTAATGCTTTTGCAAAGCACTGTATGTATATATGTATATATATATATATATATATATATATATATATATATATATATATATATATATATATATATATATATATATATATATATATATATATACACATACATATCGCGCTGGTAGATTTGGGATCTACCATCTGATAGGTAAATTTAGTAAATTGCTCGTTAGGGGAAGTTAGATTTGCCTCTGTTTCAGCTTGGCTGATGTTGCATGTGTTTCCATACTGGGCCGGTGGGTGTCGTTGTTACTATCAGCTAGTGTTGGAAAGGCAACGTGTCAAAGCGTATGGATGCTCTTCTGTCCCGGAGACAACTCGGTGGAGGTGGTCCTCGGAGTGGGATTTTGGGAGAGGGTATTTATGGGACAGATGCCATGTTTTAGGGTCGTTTTACAGCCACCCGCTGGCCCTCCTGGCCAACAGGTATGCGTTAGAGTGCTACCTTGTGGTCCTCCGTTCCGGAGGCCCGTGTCCTTGCGGTGCATGGGTGGGCCCAGAAGCATGTCTGGGGCCTACCACAGCAGCCAAGGAATGGTCCTGAGCTGTCTATCCAGAGTGAAGAAGCTGGACAACCGAGGAGATCCCAGGGGAGGACCCGTCATGGAAGGATCATGCAGAGTGCTGGTCTGGAGAGGGGCCTGGTGACTCGGTTGGAGGACGTATCCTAAAATAACTTTACAGCATAGTGTTGCCGGGTTGGCTTAAAGGTTCAAGCACTGTGACTGACATTCACCGCAAAACCAATACATCCTGTGGCAGAGGATCGTACGGGTTCATCCCAAGAAAGTCTGTGGCAGAGACTTTTGTTCGTGCTACGTACTGGCTGCTAGGCAAGTGAGAGAGGCCTATCCAGGCGTGCAAGGAGTGTGTCCCACAAGGGGAGTGCATTCTACTGTAATATTCAACTCTAAAGGACATTTGTCAAGAATCCTACAGAGAGGTATTTGAGCTTCCCTGCAATTTCCCTTCTGCCTCTTCCCTGCTACTTCCTTCGTTAATTGTTCAATAAAGCATTGAAAACGTACTCAAGTGTTGGTGCTTGTATCGTCCAGAGGTAAACTCAACGGAACCCCAGACCCGGTGCCGGTGAAACAGAGACAGAGAGAAGGAGAGTGAAGGTAACAAGCCCGCTTAAACCAGTAGCTCCACCGAAAGTTATTGCTATATATATATATATATATATATATATATATATATATATATATATAACAGCGGTTTAACAGGACAGGTTCCACTCAGAACAGGCCTCGCCATGGTCGACCAAAGAAGTTGAGTGCACGTGCTTAGCATCATATCCAGAGGTTGCCTTTGGGAAATAGACGTATGAGTGCTGGCAGCATTGCTGTAGAGGTTGAAGAGGTGGGGGTGGGGGTCAGCCTGTCAGTGCTCAGACCATACGCCGCACACTGTATCATATTGGTCTTCATGGCTGTCGTCCCAGAAGGAAGCCTCTTCTAAAGATGATGCACAAGAAAGCCCGCAAACAGTTTGCTAAAGACAAGCAGACTAAGCACATGGATTACTGGAACCACGTCCTGTGGTCTGATGAGACCAAGATAAACTTATTTTGTTCAGATGGTGTCATGCAGGTGTTGCGGCAACCAGGTGAGGAATACAAAGACAAGTGTGTCTTGCCTACAGTCAAGCATGGTGGTGGGAGTGTCATGGTCTGGGGCTGCCGGCACTGGGGAGCTACAGTTCACTGAGGGAACCATGAATGCCAACATGTACTGTGACATACTGAAGCAGAGCATGATTCTCTCCCTTCATGGACTGGGCCACAGGGCAGTATTCCAACATACCGACACCAAACACACCTCCAAGATGACCACTGCCTTGCTAAAGAAGCTGAGGGTAAAGGTGATGGACTGGCCAAGCATGTCTCCAGACCGGAACCCTATTGAGCATCTGTGGAGCATCCTCAAATGGATCTCCATGATGTTGTCATGGAGGAGTGGAAGAGGACTCCAGTGGCAACCTGTAAAGCTCTGGTGAACTCCATGGCCAAGAGGGTTAAGGCAGTGCTGGAAAATAATGGTGGCCAATCAAAATATTGACTTTGGGCCCAATTCAGACATTCTCACTTAGGGTGTACTCACTTTTGTTGCCAGTGGTTTAGACATTAATGGCTGTGTGTTGAGTTATTTTGAGGGGACAGCAAATTTACACTGTTACAGGGGGAACGGAAAGTATTCAGACCCCCTTAAATTTTTCACTCTTTGTTATATTGCAGCCATTTGCAAAAATCATTTAAGTTCATTTTTTTTCCTCATTAATGTACCTGAAATATCAGATGGTCCTAAGTATTCAGACCCTTTGCTGTGACACTCATATTTAACTCAGGTGCTGTCCATTTCTTCTGATCATCCTTGAGATAGTTTTACACCTTCATTTGAGTCCAGCTGTGTTTGATTATACTAATTGGACTTGATTAGGAAAGCCACACACCTGTATAAAACCTTACAGCTCACAGTGCATGTCAGAGCAAATGAGAATCATGAGGTCAAAGGAACTGCCTGAAGAGCTCAGAGACAGAATTGTGGCAAGGCACAGATCTGGCCAAGGTTACAAAAAAATTTCTGCTGCACTTAAGGTTCCTAAGAGCACAGTGGCCTCCATAATCCTTAAATGGAAGACGTTTGGGACGACCAGAACCCTTCCTAGAGCAGGCCGTCCGGCCAAAATGAGCTATTGGGGAAGAAGAGCCTTGGTGAGAGAGGTCAAGAAGAACCCAAAGATCACTGTGGCTGAGCTCCAGAGATGCCGTCGGGAGATGGGAGAAAGTTGTAGAAAGTCAACCATCACTGCAGCCCTTCACCAGTCGGGGCTTTATGGCAGAGTGGCCCGACAGAAGCCTCTCCTCAGTGCAAGACACATGAAAGCCCGCATGGAGTTTGCTAAAAAAACACCCGAAGGACTCAAAGATGGTGAGAAATAAGATTCTCTGGTCTGATGAGACCAAGATAGAACTTTTTGGCCGTAATTCTATGTGTGGAGAAAACCAGGCACTGCTCATCACCTGTCCAATACAGTCCCAACAGTGAAGCATGGTGGTGGCAGCATCATGCTGTGGGGGTGTTTTTCAGCTGCAGGGACAGGATGACTGGTTGCAATCAAGGTAAAGATGAATGCGGTCAAGTACAGGGATATCCTGGATGAAAACCTTCTCCAGAGTGCTCAGGACCTTAGACTGGGCCGAAGGTTTACCTTCCAACAAGACAATGACCCTAAGCACACAGATAAAATAACGAAGGAGTGGCTTCACAACAACTCCGTAATTGTTCTTGAATGGCCCAGCCAGAGCCCTGACTTAAACCCAATTGAGCATCTCTGGAGAGACCTAAAAATGGCTGTCCACCAACGTTTACCATCCAACCTGAAAGAACTGGAGAGGATTCAGTATTCAGACCCCCTTAAATTTTTCACTCTTTGTTATATTGCAGCCATTTGCTAAAATCATTTAAGTTAAATTTTTTCCTCATTAATGTATACACAGCACCTCATATTGACAGAAAAACAGAGAATTGTTGACATTTTTGCAGATTTATTAAAAAAGAAAAAAACTGAAATATCGCATGGTCGTAAATATTATATATATATATATATATATATATATATATATATATATATATACACATACACATACAGTATATATATATATATATATATATATATATATATATATATATATATATATATATATATATATATATCTCCTAATCAAGTCCAATCAGTATAATCAAACACAGCTGGACTCAAATGAAGGTGTAGAACCATCTCAAGGATGATCAGAAGAAATGGACAGCACCTGAGTTAAATATAGGAGTGTCACAGCAAAGGGTCTGAATACTTAGGACCATGTGATATTTCAGTTTTTATTTTTTAATAAATCTGCAAAAATGTCAACAATTCTGTGTTTTTCTGTCAATATGGGGTGCTGTGTGTACATTAATGAGGAAAAAAATGAACTTAAATGATTTTAGCAAATGGCTGCAATATAACAAAGAGTGAAAAATGTAATACTTTCCGTCCCCACTGTGTAAATTATATATATATACATATATACACACATACCACACACACACACACACATATTATATATATATATATATATACACACACACATATAAACTCATTAAATAAATAATTTAATTTTTTTTTTAAAATGCATGATTAATAAAACATAAATAACGCATGTGCATAACACATCTGCACATCCAATACTTCAAATAGTGCAAATAATTGTTGAAACAGGTGGCACACATGTAACAACAATACTATTTCAGATGCTTCTTATATCACTGTATAGATGAGTGTATATTGCTCGTCTAAAAAAAAAAAAAAAAAAAAATTATTTTATTACCTGCATAATTAAATACATTTTATACACCTATTATTACTGGCCAACCTGTGGAACAGTTTTTCTGATTTTGCATTTGTATTACTGTAGTCATTTACAATCAAATAGTGCACATAAGTGTTCAAACAGGTGGCACACATGTAAAAATAATAATAAATGTCGAAAACAATATAATTTTCTGCATGAAAAAACCCAGAAAAAAAGTTCCAATTAATGATATGTGAAAGGTAAGGTGCAGCGCAAGAACAGGTAGATTAAAAATGCAATGATAAATGCAGTATTAAAAAAGCAATCACAAAAAAGTCCAACAAGAGAAGGGAAGAGGACTAAAAGTCCCAGCAAGCACCAAGAGGATTCCACGTGACAATCGCACAATTCAAGGAAGATAATGGTGACACCTTCAGAGCAATCGCTTTGCCCACCTTAACCACTTCAGCCCTGGAAGGATTTACCCCCTTCCTGACCAGAGCACTCTTTGTGATATGGCATCGCTTTAACTGACAATTGCGCAGTCGTGCGACGTTGCACCCAAACAAAATTGACGTCCTTTTTTCCCACAAATAGAGCTTTCTTTTGGTGGTATTTGATCACCTCTGCGGTTTTTATTTTTTGCGCTATAAACAAAAAAAAGTGACAATTTAGGTAAAAAAAAAAAAAACAATATTTTTTACCGTTTGCTATAATAAATATCCCTCAAAAATATATATAAAAAAAAAAAAAAAATTTCTTTCTTTCTCAGTTTAGGCCGATATGTATTCTTCTACATATTTTTAGTAAAAAAAAAAAAAACGCAATAAGCCAATAAGCGTATACTGATTGGTTTGCGCAAAAGATATAGCGTCTACAAAATAGGGGATAGATTTATGGCATTTTCATTATTATTTTTTATTAGTAATGGCGGCGATCTGCAATTTTTATCATGACTGAGACATTATGGCGGATACATCTGACACTTTTATCACTATTTTGGGACCATTGTCATTTATACAGCGATCAGTGCTATAAAAATGCATTGATTACTGTATAAATGACACTGGCAGGGAAGGGGTTAAACACTAGGGGGCGATCAAGGGGTTAAGTGTGTCCTATAGAGTGATTCTATCTGTGGGGAGGATGGGCTACCACTGACATGACAGCGATCACTGCTCCCGATCACAGGGAGCATTAGATCCCTGTCATGTCACTAGGCAAAATGGGGAAATGCCTTGTTTACATAGGCATCTCCCCGTTCTTCCGCTCTATGACACGATTGCGGGCCCCCGGCGGACAATGTGACCGTGCCCGTGCGACTCTGAGTACAATGCCTTGATTTAAAGGGGACGTACCTGTACGCCCATTTGCCCAGCCATGCCATTGTGCTGATGTACATCGTTGTGCGCTGGTCAACTAGTGGTTAAGAACTGGACCACTGAATTAACAGATGGTCAAATAGGCAGGTCCCTTCATAGCGTAAATGATCCAGGCAAAAGACAGGAACTCCAGTAGATTCTCCAGAATATACAAAAGGTGAAGCAAAAAAAACTCTAAGACTACTTTCACACTGTGGCGTTGGGGACGTCGATGGTAAAGCACCACTATTTTTAGCGGCACTTTACCATAGTTTTTGCAGAGCTTTTTGGCCGCTAGCGGGGTGCTTTTAACCCCCGCTAACAGCCGAAAAAGGGTTAAAAACGCCTGACGCTTTGCCGGCACTTCGGCGGCGCTGCCCATTGATTTCAATGGGCAGGGGCGCGTATACACCGCTCCTACAGCTCCTCAAAGACGCAGCTTGCAGGACTTTTAGCATCCTGCCAGCGCACCGATCCAGTGCTTTCCACACTGGAGTGAGAGGAGAGGTTCATTACAGGTGCTTTGCAGGCGCTATTTTTAGCGCTATAGCGCCTGTAAAGCTACTCAGTGTGAAAGCAGCCAAAGTGCTCACTGTGGATCAGTTACAAAGCAGCTTTATTTTAAAAATGGTTACTCACAAACGGCTGTTTAAAAATTGGCATTTCCATCACAGATGGCTGAGTGGTATGCAAGATGCAGGTCGGCAGTGGGTGGCATCAGCGCGTAGCTCCTCCTCAGTACACGTTACGTTAGACTCTCCGCCCCACTGACGAAGTTCTATAAACATAATGTGACTGATTGCTGTTCAAAGAAGCCATTTCAGATGCTTCTTATATTGCTGTATAGATGAGTGTATAATGTTCCATAAAAAAAAAAAAAATATGTCATTAACTGCATAATTACATTAATTTTATACACATATTACTGGCCAACCTGTGGAGCTGTTTTTCTGGTTTTACATTTTTATTGCTGTAGTCATTTACAATCAAATTATATATGAATGTGCATTATACAGCTTTTTATATATTGACCACTAAAAACTTTATATCAGGTGATCAAGGCACGTAAATATAAGCTCCAGCCCTCTGTAGCCTCCGACCCCCCATTATATAGTGCCTTGAAAAAGTATTCATACCCCTTGAAATTTTCCACGTTACAACCAAAAACGTAAATGTATTTTATTGGGATTTTATGTGATAGATCAATACAAAATGGCACATAATTGTGAAGTGGAAGGGAAATAAATGGTTTTCAAAATGTTTTCAAATATGTGAAAAGTGTGGCGTGCATTTATATTCAGCCCTCCTGAGTCAATACTTTCTAGAACCACCTTTTGCTGCAATTACAGCTGCAAGTCTTTTTGGGTATGTCTCTACCAACTTTGCACATCTAGAGGGTGAAATTTTTGCCCATTCTTATTTTTAAAATAGCTCAAGCTCTGTCAGATTGGATGGAGAGCATCTGTGAACAGCAATTCTCAAGTCTTGCCACAGATTCTCAATTGGATTTAGGTCTGAACTTTGACTGGGCCATTCTAACACATCTATATGCTTTGATCTAAACCATTCCATTGTCACTCTGGCTGTATGTTTAGGGTCGTTGTTCTGCTGGAAGGTGAAGCTCTGCCCCAGTCTCAAGTCTTTTGCATACTCTAAAAGGGTTTCTAATAATTCCTTGTATTTGGCTCCTTCCATCAACTCTGACCAGCTTCCCTGTCCCTGCTGAAGAAAAGCATTCCCACAACATAACATTTTTGCTGCCACCACCATGAATTCATGGTGGGGATGGTGTGTTCAGGGGGATGGGGATTCGTTTTTCGGCAAACAGTGTTTTGCTTTTAGGCCAAAAAGTAAAATTTTGGTCTCATCTGACCAGAGCACCTTCTTCCACATGGCTTCTCGCAAACTGCAAACAGAACTTCTTATGGCTTTCTTTCAACAATGACTTTCTTCTTGCCACTCTTTCATAAAGGTCAGATTTGTGGAGTGCACGACTAATAGTTGTCCTGTGGACAGATTCTCCCACCTGAGCTGTGGATCTCTGCAGCTCCTCCAGAGTTACCATGGGCATACATTTTTATATATATTATATATGTATATATATATATATATATATATATATATATATATATATATATATATATATATATATATATATATATATATATACACATACGTACATACATACACACATATACATATACATATACACACACATACATATACATACACACACACACACACACATATATATATACATATATAAATATATATATATTATTTCTTATGCATTCCTTAACCACTTAAGCCCCGGACCATTTTGCTGGCCAAAGACCAGAGCACTTTTTGCGATTCGGCACTGCGTCGCTTTAACTGACAATTGCGCGGTCGTGCGATGTGGCTCCCAAACAAAATTAATGTCTTTTTTTCCCCACAAATAGAGCTTTCTTTTGGTGGTATTTGATCACCCCTGTGGTTTTTATTTTTTGCGCTATAAACAAAAAAAGAGCAACAATTTTGAAAAAAAAAACAACACATTTTTTACATTTTGCTATAATAAATATCCCCCAAAAATATATAAAAAACATGTTTTATTCGCGATACGTATTCTTCTACATATTTTTTGAAAAAATAAAAAAAAACGCAATAAAGCGTTTATTGATTGGTTTGCGCAAAAGTTATAGCGTTTACAAAATAGGGGATAGTTTTATGGCATTTTTTTAATCATTTTTTTTTTACTAGTAATGGCGGCGATCAGCGATTTTTATCGTGACTACGACATTATGGCGGACACATCGGACATTTTTGACACATTTTTGGGACCATTGTCATTTATACAGCAATCAGTGTTATACAAATGCACCGATTCCTGTGTAAATGACACTGGCAGTGAAGGGGTTAACCACTAGGGGGCAGTGTAGGGGTTAAGTATGTCCTGGGGAGTGATTCTAACTGTGGGGGGGACGTGGCTACGTGTGACATGTCACTGATCTCTGCTCCCGATCCCAGGGAGCAGAGATCAGTGACACTGTCACTAGGCAGAACGAGGAGATGCTTGTTTACCTTTGCATCTCCCCGTTCTTCCTCTCTGTGAGGCGATCGCGGCCCAACTCATGGAGCTCCTGGCTGGCGTGCACGCAACGGCACGGTGGCAAATTTAAGGGGACGTACGGGTACGCCTATTTGTCCAACCGTGCCATTCTGCCAACGTACATCAGCGTGCGCCGGTCGGGAACCAGTTAACTCTGCATCCTGTACATAGCCCACTCATTAACTCTGCATCCTGTACATAGCCCACTCATTAACTCTGCATCCTGTACATAGCCCACTCATTAACTCTGCACCCTGTGCATAGCACACACATTGACTCTGTGTGTCTGTATGTGTGTATATACACACACACACACACACACACACACGTGTGTTTGAGCTTTAGGGTGCACACCCTAATGCAATAGGCTGCTCACACCTATGCTGATCAGTGTTGCAGGTTACAGCCTGCCGCACTGATCAAGCAAGGAAAATCCAACAGGGCAGTTGTACAGAAGGCAATAGGTAGAGTGATTATGTATAACCTCCCTGCCCATACATGGACTGAAAATTGGCCAGTGCCTACTGAACTGGCTGAATTTCGCTCTATGTATAGCATATTTGACATCTCCAGAAAACATCATGGTCCTGGTGTGGGTTAACCGAACAATCAATTTCATTTGAATAGAAGAGCCAGAGTGAAAACCACATATATGAAAGACGCACACCAGATTTTAGTAAACATAAAAGAAGCACTCAGGAAAACATCTTGTTTCAAAATGGTTAATTGGTTCTAAACCACATTTTTCATGTTAATTTAACTTTCTGCTTCTCTGGAGTTCCAGTGCAATAATCATGTAACAGCTTGATTAAAACCAACAGTGAGTTTGTCTCCCATCTGTTCAATGCCCTGAGATGACAGTGGTTAATCCAGTAGGCCTCTCCAGCGTCTGGCACAGTACTAAATGCTGAAGTGCCAGGCTATGATACTGCCAGAACATGGCTTTGCCAGTGTCTGTCACCCCAGAGAGAAAGAAAGCAAAGTTTCTGAATGTGGGAAAAAAGAGCAGAGATTTTTTTCAATGACATTAAGGATGATTTCTAAAAAAATAAATATATCATTCATGTGGATAATAAAAGATGTTCTGATAATTAAAGCCCAAGTTTAGTCAAAAAGCTGTTAAAAAAAATCAGTACAAAAGGACCTTACTTACAGTCAATGCAAGGTCTACCTAATGTCTACCTAATGTTGATGGCTTTGGAATTAGTTGAGATCCCCCCCAAATTACATCGCCATAATCTTCTGGTGCAGTAGAGGTTAATAGAATCAAAGGACTGGTCATATGCACTCAACAGGTTGCCAACTAGGTCATCCCCTTTCTGCCATCCTTCTCTGTTCATTGCTGAACTATAGCCTCCATGAATGAAGGAGGGTGAACATCTCATTCATTTGTCCCCTTCATTCATAGATCATTTTTTATTCATAGAGGTTACAGTACAGAGGAGAGGGGGCGGAAAGGGGGCATAGTTGGCAACCTGATGACAGGTCCTTTGGCTCTTTTAACACCCGCTGCACCAGAAGATTATGGAGCGCAAGAGGGGGTATTTGGAAGACAGAAGATTTCAAATAATTCTGCAGCCATTAGCATAAGGGACATTGCATTGACTGTAGTAATGAACTTTGTGCCGATTTTTAAAAAAAACTTTGTTTAAGTAAATTAAAGCTGATCCTAGACAGATTGAAATGTGGCCGGTTCAGCAGGGCCCACTGCATTCCTACAGCAGGCAAAAGTTCAGCTCTGGGGCTGCTGGCAGGCTATACCATTAGGCTGGGTTCACACTGGTCCGACAAACGCTCCGACATTGGGAGCTCATGTCGCATGACGTGTGAAATTTAATGTTTCCCTATGGGAGCCGTCCTAACTGGTCCGACACAAGTCGTTCCGACTTTAGAAATGCTCCCTGTACTACTTTGGTCCGACTTTGATCCTACTTCAGCCTATTGACTATCATTGAAGTCGGATCAAAGTCGGATTGCCGTCTTGCATGATCCGACTTCGGCACGCGACTTGTGCTCAGATGTTCTTGAGGGGGAACTCCGCGCCAAATTTTAAATAAAAAACCGGCATGAGTTCCCCCTCCAAGAGCATACCAGGCCCTTGGGTCTGGTATGGACCTTGAGGGGAACCCCCTACGCCGATAAAAACGACGTGGGTGTCCCCCCCAATCCATACCAGACCCTTATCCGAGCACGCAGCCCGGCCGGACAGGAATGGGGGTGGGGACGAGCGAGCGCCCCCCCCTCCTGAACCGTACCAGGCCGCATGCCCTCAACATGGGGGGTTGGTGCCTTGGGGGAGGGGGCGCGCTGCGGCCCCCCACCCCAAAGCACCTTGTCCCCATGTTGATGAGGACAAGGGCCTCTTCCCGACAACCCTGGCCGTTGGTTGTCGGGGTCTGCGGGCGAAGGGCTTATCGGAATCCAGGAGCCCCCTTTAATAAGGGGGCCCCCAGATCCCGGCCCCCCACCCTATGTGAATGAGTATGGGGTACATGGTACCCCTACCCATTCACCTAGGGAAGTGTCAATAAAAAAAACCACAGTACACAGGTTTCAAAATTAATTTATTGGGCAGCTCCGGTATCTTCTTCCGACTTCTCCCGGTGTTCCGCCTCTTCTCCCGGGCCCCGCCGCTATCTTCTTCCAGCTCTATTGCCAGCGAGGGGCCCGGTCTGCTGCCGCTGTCTCGCCGCTTCTTCTCTTCATCTCTTCTTCCGATGTTGACACGACGCTCTCCCCGGCTGGAATGCTCTCTGTGCGCTCTGCTCTGACTTATATAGGCGGTGACCCCGCCCCCTTATGCCGTCACAGTCTCTGGGCATGCTGGGACTGTGACGTTTTAGGGGGCGTGGTCATCACCCGATGACCACGCCCCCTTATGCCGTCACAGTCCCAGCATGCCCAGAGACTGTGACGGCATAAGGGGGCAAGGTCACCGCCTATATAAGTCAGAGCAGAGCGCACAGAGAGCATTCCAGCCGGGGAGAGCGTCGTGTCAACATCGGAAGAAGAGATGAAGAGAAGAAGCGGCGAGACAGCGGCGACAAGACAGCGGCAGCAGACCGGGCCCCTCGCTGACAATAGAGCTGGAAGAAGATAGCGGCGGGGCCCGGGAGAAGAGGCGGAACGGCGGGAGAAGTCGGAAGAAGATACCGGAGCTGCCCAATAAATTAATTTTGAAACCTGTGTACTGTGGTTTTTTTTATTGACACTTCCCTAGGTGAATGGGTAGGGGTACCATGTACCCCATACTCATTCACATAGGGTGGGGGGGCCGGGATCTGGGGGCCCCCTTATTAAAGGGGGCTCCTGGATTCCGATAAGCCCTCCGCCCGCAGACCCCGACAACCAACGGCCAGGGTTGTCGGGAAGAGGCCCTTGTCCTCATCAACATGGGGACAAGGTGCTTTGGGGTGGGGGGCCGCAGCGCGCCCCCTCCCCCAAGGCACCAACCCCCCCATGTTGAGGGCATGCGGCCTGGTACGGTTCAGGAGGGGGGGGGGGGCGCTCGCTCGTCCCCACCCCCATTCCTGTCCGG
Source organism: Aquarana catesbeiana (assembly GCF_042186555.1). Lineage (NCBI taxonomy): Eukaryota > Metazoa > Chordata > Amphibia > Anura > Ranidae > Aquarana > Aquarana catesbeiana. The sequence goes on along the minus strand of NC_133324.1, from coordinate 498,318,967 downwards.
CCGGGCTGCGTGCTCGGATAAGGGTCTGGTATGGATTGGGGGGGACCCCCACGCCGTTTTTATCGGCGTAGGGGGTTCCCCTCAAGGTCCATACCAGACCCAAGGGCCTGGTATGCTCCTGGAGGGGGAACCCATGCCGGTTTTTTATTTAAAATTTGGTGCGGAGTTCCCCCTAAAGATTCATACCAAACACAGTGCCGGGCATTGGCGGGGATCCAAGTCGGATCCCCGTTCATTGAAAGTCGGACACATGCCGGCTTCATGTCGCAGGGCAAAGTCGGATCCAAAGTAGGACGGCTGTCGTGTCGCACCAGTGTGAACCCAGCCTTATTGTCTGTTTCAAAAAGAAAACAAGCTGTAAGAAATTGAACACCTTTTGTTTTGATGCACTTGGAATGTGTTTAGCTAATTTACACAATTTCAACTGGTGTTTAACAATGTTGTGCAAAAAGCAGTGGATTGTAGCAACCCATAGCAACAAGAAATCAGCTAGGTTAGTGGTCATCATCCCTGTCCTCAGGGCCCAATAACAGCCCAGATTTTAAGTATTGCCTTGGGGAGATGCAGACTAGAATGCTGCAATCACTGAGCAGCAAATTATATCACCTGTGATGTATTTCAGTTATCTTACAAACCTGGCCTGTTAGTGGGCCCCGAGGACAGGGTTGATGACCACTGAGCTAGGTTGAGCAGACTAATGATTCATTTATGATGAATGACCATAGATCACTACCTGAATAACTGTAAGATTTCTAAAATACTGTGTAACATAAGCTATTGTCATTTTTTTTTTAGATATCAACAACAGTGGACCATGCCTATGTATGTGTGTTGTCTCCATTAGAAGCCCATATGACAGGGTGACACCTAGAGGGCACACCAGCCTAGTTCATTATCGTTCAGTACACTTTATTAATAAAATCAAAACGTGTATTATATACACTCACAAACCAATGTGTATACAAGCTCATCAGAACAAACCCAGGTAAAGAACGCCAGACTTCTCACATCTTGTCTCAACACATCACAAGTATGAGTTGCACAGGTCTGGAAAGCTAACATGTTTTGAGGGGCATGCCCTCTTCCTCAGAGCCAAGAGACCTATCACTTAGAACTACACTTAAAAAAAAAAAGAAAAAGATTGAGCATGACTTTTGAAATTACATTAACATGTTAAGTTTATAAAATTTCAAAGGCTGGGAATACTTTTAATATTTAAAATTTTTAATTATCATGGAAAATAAATAGTCTAATAAAATTGTAAAATATGCTGTACCAAGTAATGTATATTTAATAGAAAGAAAGTGGGCTCCATTCACAAAAGCAGATCGAATGCGGTTTCCCAAATACCACATGTGACCCTGAAAATGTAAATTCACGTATTTACCGCATAAAGCAAAAACGCTCAGTAAATACCACATAAATCAGCGGTAAAGTCAATTCACAAAAGGTAATAAAGAAATGTTAAGAAGGGAAAAAAAAAAAAAAAGAGAAGGTGCCATCTGCAATCTGACAGCTCCGTCCCCTCCAGCCACTAAATAAACTAAGAGGCATTGGATGACGTAACTGGGTGACGCCCACCCCTTATGACATTATCGAACTGCCTCAAAGCACGCCCCCCATGTTGAGGGTATATGGCCTGGTATTGGGGGGGTGGGGGGTGGTTGGTGCTTGCTCACCCCCCCCCCCCCCTTTCCTGGCCTGCCGAGCTGCATGATAAGGTTTTGGTATGGATTTTTTTTTTTGGTGGGGTTCCCCTTACAATGCATACCAGATACGAAGGGTCCCCTCTCACCGGTCTTTTGACTAAATTAGTTTCAAGGGCAGAACTTTCAAATTTTGTTATAGTAGAGTAATTATAAGGATGGGAAAATTTTCTAAAGTGTAGCGTCCTTTGCTGGTCCCTTCCCCATTATGTACACCAACACCATTTCTGAAGGTTTGGGGCTGCATGCAGATATGTGCATTTATCTGTGCAGTGTAAACAGACTGTATTTTTGGTGCTCGGGATATCTTGGTGCTCCGGCCATAGACATATTTTGGGGAAGGTGCTTGTAAGCAGCTATGCGCCACTATTAGCATAAAATAGTGCATTCACACAGACATAATGTCCCAAATGCAGGTAGTGTACATCCAAGACATTATTTGTGTGTGCGCTATTATATGCTAATAGAAATGCAAAGCATCTCATATCTTCATAGTATCTCTATCTTCACCCATTTAAGTCTATGGACAGCTGTGCACAGGTTCAGGACATCCCAGGCACCCGAAATACGCAGCATATTTATGCTGCCCATGTGCATGAAGTCTAGCTGTGTATTTAGAACATCATACTGTTCAGTAGAAGTGCACTCTGTTTCCTCCCCCTAACACACTTGTATGAAGGATACCTTACCTGCTGTGGAGTGATACCGAGGGCTGGGTTTGTTAGTTCCGTTTTATCTTGAGATCTTTCCCTTGCCAGTCGAGCAGCCTCCCTCACCTCCTGGAATTTCTCTGCAAACTGTCAGACAAAGGAGAAATGGAAGTTAGGGTTGTCCATCAGTCTTCAGAAGAGCAGCAAAGATTCTTTTTTCATATGAAATATTATCCAGGCTATATATATATATATATATATATATATATATATATATATATATATATATATATCTCACCCTTGTTGGAACAAAACAGATGTCCTGAACAGTCCACTAATGCTCACATGAGCATCAACCAACAGTTGCCAAATTTCATCTGGTCCTTTGCATGTTTTTTTCCCTTAATTTACTCAATGAAAATAAAGTAAAAAAAGATGAGGTGTAAAGTAGGGAAGGAGTAGAATCAGGAGTAAGGACGAACCTACTGAACCAGACGAATGTCAATCTATTAATGGGATCTATGGATCAACTTCTGTACAACCAGCCTGTTAGGCTTTTAGACGATCACTGCCACTGGTTATATCCAACAGCAGTGATCAATGTATTCTGACAATAGGGAAACCTCCCACTGTCAGAATACAGTAGCACAGGAAGAGGGATTCCACCTTAAAACTGACTATGTTGATGGGGAATCAAGTGATTTTCTTTGCATAAATGTATAGCCAGCCTAAGCCATAAGCATTCTGTTCCAGATGTTTAACATTTGAAGAATTTCTTCATTCAAATTTGTGTTTTGGTTTATAGTCTAAAACAACCCCCCCCCCCCAAGTTCTTGATCTTTGATTTTATTTTTATTTTAGATATAGGAAATCATGCCAATGATGAAAAATACTGTATGTGAACCACTATATTTAATGACCAGTAGTACTGTTGCTTTTACTGGGAAGATTCTCAACCAATGCTTTTTGTGGTCATATAATCAGACCTGTATATTTTTGAGATGTATGGTCAAATTACATCTTAAAGCCGTATTAATACCCAAAATCATAAATGTAATATATTGCAGCTTACCAATTCCTATATGCGGTGGCTGCATTGGTTTCCTTTTTTAGGCCTTTTCCCCTCTGTTTTCACCTGGTGATCTGACCAGTAACACACCTCCTGTATTAGAGTGCCCCCACTCTGGAGGAAGGAACATGTGGGGGCACCTTTGGACAGCAGCATTGCTGAACTGCAGGGAGGGGAATGTTGGTGTATCTAAATCTGCTAGTACAGCTAACAAATTGATGTCAAATTCCAGATCACACTGCAATTACACAAGCAGTTACAGCAACATCTTTTTTCTTTTCTTTTGTAAGGGTTTTACCTAAATAAATAAAAGCTGATCATTGTAAGTACCCCTGTCACTAGTAAATGGTCTCAACATTCCAATACATCTGCAAGAGAGCTTGTTCTTTGGAAAAACAGACTAACTGGCTGGATCACCAGGTGAAAAAAGGAAAGAAAATCCTAAAAAGAAAGTAATGCAGCCATTGCATCTAGGAATTGGAAAGCCGCAATATAATAAATGTTTTCTCTAGGAATTTAATAACACTTTATCATTTCAATGAGACAGAGGTCAGGATTTTGGCTAAAATACTGCAATTTGTTTTTATGCGAGCCATTATGTTGCTAATTTACTTTTATTTTAATTGTTATTCCAACTTATTTTGTGTTTTAGGTCACAGACACTTGCCCTGACATTTTGCTGTAGAACTTCCTGATACAGCTTGGAACTGAATTGCCCCTTGTTGACTTTAAGCTGTCCATATCATGTGGCAGCAAAACAGCCCCACACATTAAAGCGGGGTTCCACTCAAATTTTTAACTTAATCTTACCCTTCAGTTAATTGCATAGATGTTCAAATGCCGTACGAACATTTTTTTTATTGCTGTAATTACCTTTATATTGTACTTTATTGTGGCACTTCCTGTCTCTCCTCCCATGGGAGTAGGCGTGTTTATTGCCTTTCCCCGGCGCCGCACTGTCTCCTGGGAGCTTAGTGTCAGGCTTCCCAAGATTCAGTGCGGGAACAATGATCATGCGTGTGAACAAGCTGTGAATGAACAGCAGTCACCGCACCCAGGAAATCAATGCTTGTGGGCTTCACATGCCCACAAGCAAGATGGAAACAGCCAACATCACATTTTTTAAGTTATTCTTCAGTACGAAAACAGACAGAGGTGGAAATATTACACCCAAACTGAGTATTATTTTGGAGTTAGCAAAGTGTCTCAATGACCTAAAAAAAAAAAAAAAAAAGGGGATTGGTCGCCAGGCTCCCGCTTTAATTTATCAACAGCAGAGAATACATAAAGATAGTTGCTCAGTTTTCAAAAATATCTTTGGTTTTAAGATTTTTTTTTCCTCACTGCACAGAATTGTGGTATGACACAGAATATAAAGACTACACCAACCCTGATTGTACTATGTCCCTACAGCTCCCATTTTTGTTTTCCTTAAAGCGTTTGTAAAGGTGTTTTTTTTTTTTTTTAAAAATAACAAACATGTTATACTTACCTTCACTGTGCAGCTCGTTCTGCACAGAGTGGCCCCGAACCTCGTCTTCTGGGGTCCCTCGGCGGCTGTTTCAGCTCCTCCCCGCAAGCATTCACCACCTTAATGCGAGCTCCCTCGCACGGTGGTGAGTGCTTGCGGGCGCGCTCCCGTGATACAGCCGGCGGCTATAGCCGCTCGCTGTATCACTCGGCCCCGCCCCCCGGCGCGCCGCGTCATCGGATGTGATTGACAGCAGCGCGAGCCAATGGCTGCGCTGCTTTCAATCCATCCACTGCAGCCAATCAGCGGCCAGGGTGAGCGGAGGAACAGATGTCGGGAACGCGAAGCTGACTTTCGAGGCTTCAGGTAAGTAAAACGGGGGGGCTGGGGGCGGCGGTTCTGTCAGAAGTTTTTTCACCTTAATGCATAGAATGCATTAAGGTGAAAAAAATTTTACCTTTACAACCCCTTTAACTCTGATCCTCAGTCTCTAAGGATCCTCATAATCATCTGCCTCACTTGGCTTGATGATATACTGCTTGCTTATTTGTGACAATCAGTGATAAAAACCTGAGTTTGTGTCAGCTTTAATACATGGTTTGTGAAATCATTACATCCACTGAGAGTTAATAGTAAATTCTGCCATCAGAAAATGTATTGTCTGTGACTGAGATGAATGAAGACAATGAAAGAAGGTGACCACTGCCAATGCGCACAGAAAATTGTGACCGCTGTGCTCCTGTAATGATGTTACATGGGCCTGATAACACAACATACACTATATATTCAAAAAGTATTGGGACACCTGCCTTTACACACATATGAAGTTTAATGGCATCCCAGTCTTAGTCCGTAGGGTTCAATATTTAGTTGGCCCACCCTTTGCAGCTATAACAGCTTCAACTCTTCTGGGAAGGCTGTCCACAAGGTTTAGGAGTGTGTCTATAAAAATGTTTTATCATTATTCCAGAAGAGCATTTGTGAGGTCAGGCGCTAGTTTGGCCATCTCCAAACCTGGACTGGACTGGGACAAAAGTTTGGCCCTGGACTTCCTCATGACTGGCCCACTTTAATTTTGAGTGTCCCCAACAGCGTCCCCCTTACATCAGAGTGTCCCCAACAGCACCCTCCTTACATCAGAGTGTCCCCAACAGCGTCCCCCTTACATCAGAGTGTCCCCAACAGCGTCCCCCTTACATCAGAGTGTCCCCAACAGCGCCCCCTTACATCAGAGTGTCCCCAACAGCGCCCCCCTTACATCAGAGTGTCCCCAACAGCGCCCCCCTTACATCAGTGTCCCCAACAGCGTCCCCCTTACATCAGAGTGTCCCCAACAGCGCCCCCTTACATCAGAGTGTCCCCAACAGCGCCCCCCTTACATCAGAGTGTCCCCAACAGCGCCCCCCTTACATCAGTGTCCCCAACAGCGTCCCCCTTACATCAGAGTGTCCCCAACAGAGTCCCCCTTACTTCAGAGTGTCCCCAACAGCGCCCCCTTACATCAGAGTGTCCCCAACAGCGCCCCCCTTACATCAGAGTGTCCCCAACAGCACCCTCCTTACATCAGAGTGTCCCCAACAGCACCCTCCTTACATCAGAGTGTCCCCAACAGCGCCCCCTTACATCAGAGTGTCCCCAACAGCACCCTCCTTACATCAGAGTGTCCCCAACAGCGCCCCCCTTACATCAGTGTCCCCAACAGCGTCCCCCTTACATCAGAGTGTCCCCAACAGCGCCCCCTTACATCAGAGTGTCCCCAACAGCGCCCCCCTTACATCAGAGTGTCCCCACCAGCGCCCCCCTTACATCAGTGTCCCCAACAGCGTCCCCCTTACATCAGAGTGTCCCCAACAGAGTCCCCCTTACTTCAGAGTGTCCCCAACAGCGCCCCCTTACATCAGAGTGTCCCCAACAGCGCCCCCCTTACATCAGAGTGTCCCCAACAGCGCCCCCCTTACATCAGAGTGTCCCCAACAGCGCCCCCCTTACATCAGAGTGTCCCCAACAGCGCCCCCCTTACATCAGAGTGTCCCCAACAGCGTCCCCCTTACATCAGAGTGTCCCCAACAGAGTCCCCCTTACTTCAGAGTGTCCCCAACAGCGTCCCCCTTACATCAGAGTGTCCCCAACAGCGTCCCCCTTACATCAGAGTGTCCCCAACAGCGTCCCCCTTACATCAGAGTGTCCCCAACAGCATCCCCCTTACATCAGAGTGTCCCCAACAGCGTCCCCCTTACATCAGTGTCCTCAACAGAGTCTCCCTTACATCAGAGTGTCCCCAACAGCGTCCCCCTTACATCAGAGTGTCCCCAACAGAGTCCCCCTTACATCAGTGTCCCCAACAGCTTCCCCCTTACATCAGAGTGTCCCCAACAGCGTCCCCCTTACATCAGTGTCCCCAACAGCTTCCCCCTTACATCAGAGTGTCCCAATCAGCAGCTCCCTTCACAGAGAGTCCCCACCAGCAGCCCACTTCACATCACAGTCCCCACCAGCAGCCTACTTCACATAGCAGTGCCCACCAGCAGCTCCCTTCACATCAGAGTCCCCACCAGCAGCTCCCTTCACATCACAGTCCCCACCAGCAGCCCACTTCACATAGCAGTCCCCACCAGCAGCCCACTTCACATAGCAGTCCCCACCAGCAGCTCCCTTCACATCAGAGTCCCCACCAGCAGCTCACTTCACATCAGAGTCCCCACCAGCAGCTCACTTTACATCACAGTCCCCACCAGCAGCCCACTTCACATCACAGTACCCACTAGGGGTGCAACGGATCAAAAAACTCACGGATCGGATCGATCCTCGGATCAGAGTCACGGATCGGATCATTTTCGGATCAGCAAAAAAAAAACGGAAACAAAAAAGACAAATCTTGTTACACCCACCGGAGTTTTAGATTTAAAAGCTATTTTCCACACAAAACGGAGCTTATATGCATAAATACAGTATTTGTAGATCGGACGGACTGTTTAGATGTTAAATTTTAAAAGCAGCAGCAAACCTGCTGACCTTACATGGTTGCTAATGCGACAGAACACCTCTGATTTTCACATTTAACATTAAACGTGAAAATCAGAGGTGTTCTGTCACATTAGCAAATACTGTATTTATGCATATAAGCTCCGTTTTGTGTGGAAAATAGCTTTAAAATCTAAAACTCTCGTGGGTGTAACAAGATGTCCACTTGCCCCCTTCTAACTCTATAATTACAGTACTGTGCAAGGGAGTGTGGGGTGTAGCAAGATGGCGGCGACGAAACGTCACTTCCTGACGATACAGCGCCCGCCGCTGGGTGTACCAAGATGGCCGCAGCTCCGGAGCTAGGCCGAAGCCGCGGCCTTTCCTATGGCCGAGGCCGCCGAGCGCTCCGCGGATCGCGGGTGTGCCGATCCGCGGAGGTTGGCCCGAACGGATCATGGATCAGTGATGATCCGTTGCACCCCTAGTCCCCACCAGCAGCTCACTTCACATCAAAGTCCCCACCAGCAGCTCACTTTACATCAGAGTCCCCACCAGCAGCCCACTTAACATCAGAGTCCCCACCAGCAGCCCACTTCACATAGCAGTCCCCACCAGCAGCTCCCTTCACATCAGAGTCCCCACCAGCAGCTCCCTTCACATCACAGTCCCCGCCAGCAGCTCCCTTCACATCAGAGTCCCCACCAGCAGCTCCCTTCACATCAGAGTCCCCACCAGCAGCCCACTTCACATCAGAGTCTCCACCAGCAGCCCACTTCACATCAGAGTCCCCACCAGCAGCTCACTTCACATCAGAGTTCCCATCAGCAGCTCACTTCACATCAGAGTCCCCACCAGCAGCTCACTTCACATAAGAGTCCCCACCAGCAGCCCACTTCACATCAGAGTCCCCACCAGCAGCTCACTTCACATCAGAGTCCCCACCAGAGAGCCCCCATCAGCAGCCCTTCACATCAGTGTCCTCCCTCTCCTCCCCCTCCCACATATACTCACCGTTTTGAAGGCAGCTTCTCTTCCTCTCTCCAGTCATGTGATAACAAGTGATAGGGGAGAGAGGAAGTAAAGTCTGCCATTGGTCTATCTCCCCCTGCCGGCTGGAGGGAGCATAACGCCTAATGGAAGGAAGCTTCTCCTCCTGACAGAAGTGAAATTGCGATCACTCACTGTGAGAGAGGAGCGACTCCAGGACTGCATCTGACTGGCCCACTGAGCCATCAGCCCACCGGGAATCTCCCGGTAGTCCCTATGGCCAGTACAGGCCTGCTCCAAACTATTCCCACAAAGTTGGGAGCATGAAAATTGTCCAAAATATCTTGGTATGCTGATGCCTCAAGAGTTCCCTTCACTGGAACTAAGAAGCCAAGCCCAACCCCTGGAAAACAACCCCACACCATAATCCCCCTCCACCAAATGATTTGGACTAGTGCACAAAGCAAAGTCCATAAAGACATGGATGAGGGAGTTTGGGGTGGAGGAAGTTGACTAGTCTGTACAGAGTCCTGACCTCAACCCAACAGAACACTTTTGGGATGAATTAGAGCGGAGGCTGCAAGCCAGGCCTTCTCGTCCACATCAGTGCCTGACCTCACAAATGTGCTTCTGGAAGAATGGTCAAAAATTCCCATAGACACACTCCTAAACCTTGTGGACAGCCTTCCCAGAAGAGTTGAAGCTGTTATACCTGCAAAGGGTGGGCACATTCAATATTGAACTCTACGGACTAAGACTGGGATGCCATTAAAGTTCATGTGCGTGTAAAGGCAGGCCTCCCAATACTTTTTGCAATATACTGTATCTAGAAATTGCAAATATTAAAATCCTGGACAGATACACGTTTACTCAACTCTTGTAATAATTATGTGCAGGTACAAACAAAACACCTGAAACCTGGAACAAGTGTAAAGCTGGCTACACACTATTCAATATTTGTACAATTTTCTTCTACAAATTTCCTTTAGATTTACCAAAACCTTAAAATATGAGGTCAAACCTAAACACTTTCAAATTGAATGCAATCAGACAGGCTCTTGCACTACATAGTTGAAGGTAAATCTAAAGGAAATTGAAAAACAAAAAAATTGTATAATTTGTATCCAGCTTTATACGAACATAACAAATGAATGACAGAGTTAACCACTTCAGCCCCGGAAGGTTTCACCCCCTTAATGTCCCTGCAATTTTTAGCGATACGGCACTGTGTTACTTTAACCACTTAAAGACCAGACATCACAGTTGTACTGCGGCAGGCTGGCTCTCCTGGGCGAATTGCCGTCATGGTACGTCGGCCCTTTAAAAGCACTAGGGGGCGTGACACCACAGCTGATGCGAGTGGCCGACGGCCGCGATGTCCGCCGGCCACCCGCGATTGCTTTTAAGAGAGACAGAACGGGGATCTGTCAATGTAAACAGACAGATCCCCGTTCTGTCAGGGGAGGATAGACAGATCGTCTGTTCCTAGTGATTAGGAACAGTGATCTGTCTCCTCTCCCAGTCAGTACACTGCCCCCACAGTTAGAAACACCTTCCAGGGAACACTTAACCACTTGATCGCCCCCTAGTGTTAACCCCTTCCCTGCCAGTGACATTTATACAGTAATCAGTAGCTATTTTTAGCTCTGATCGATGTATAAAATGTCAATGGTCCCAAAAAAGTGTCAGATCTTTCCGCCGCAATGACGCGGTCCCGCTAAAACTCACTGACCACCGCCATTACTAGTAAGAAAAAAAAAAAAAAACATACATCTATCCCCTATTTTGTAGACGCTATAACTTTTGCGCAAACCAATATACGCTTATTGCGATTTTGTTGTACCAAAAATATGTAGTAGAATACATATTGGCCTAAACTGATGAAGACATTTTACTTTTTTTTTGGGATATTTATTATAGCAAAAAGTAAAAAATATTGTTTTTTTTTAAATTGTCAGTCTTTGTTTATAGCAAAAAAAAAAACAAAAAAAAAAAAAACGCAGAGGTGATCAAATACCACCAAAAGAAAGCTTTATTTGTGGGGAAAAAAAGGAGATACATTTTGTTCAGGTATAGCGTCACACGACCGCAGTTTTCAGTTAAAGTCATTAAGGGTTCAAATCCTTCTGGTTCTTAAATGGTTAACTGACAATTGTGCGGTCGTGCAACACTGTACCCAAAATAGAATTTGTCCTTTTCCCCACAAATAGAGCTTTCTTTTGGTGGTATTTGATCCCCTGCAGTTTTTATTTTTTGCCCTATGAACAAAAAAAAAAAATATATATATATATATTTTTACTTTCTTCTATAAAACATATCCAAAAAAAAAAAATCTAATTTTTTTCATCAATTTAGGCCAATATGTATTCTGCTACATATTTTTGGTAAAAAAAAATCCCAATAAGTATATATTGATTAGTTTGCGCAAAAGTTACAGCACCTACAAACTATGGGATATTTTCACTAGTAATGGCGGCGATCAGTGATTTATAGTGGGACTGTGATATTGCGGTGGACAAATCAGACAATTTTTAGGGACCAGTGACACTAATATAGTGATCAGTGATAAAAAAATATGCACTGTCACTGTACTAATGACACTTGCAGGCAAGGGGTTAACATCAGGGGCGATCAAAGGGTTAAATGTGTGCCCACGTTGTGCTTTGACTAGGGGAAGGCAAAGATCCGTGTTCTTGCTTAGCAGAAACATAGGATCAGTACCTTCCCCTCTGACAGAACGACAATCTGCCTTGTTTACATAGGCAGATTGTTGTTCTGCCTCTGTACTGTCTAAACAGTGGCATTGAGTCTGTGGTACCCACCGCTGGGCTCCCGCTGTATATAATCACAATGGGAGCGGGTCACCGGTGGTGTGCGCATGCGCGCTCCAAACCCGTAAGTGTCAGATCACAAACTAGGTAAGTGATCTGGCACAGAGCGGCCGCCCTGCCGCAGTAAATGTGCGTGGGGTGGTTGCTAAGCGGTTAAACACAAGCAGTTTAGGCACCTGAATATGTTCTGGTATGCAACCTCTTGCAGACCCTGTAAAGCACAGAAAGCAGAGAAAGAAGCAGCACAAGGGACCAATCAGTTCATGTCCTCCCAGAAGCATGGTGATTGGAGGAGAGAGCAGGGTGACAGAGATTAGCTCATTACTGTGCTGCCTCCCCTTTCTCTATCCAGTCACAGGCTCGGGTGGGCTCAAAGTGGATTGATATTGACTATCAGACTGAGGACTTCTAGTGACAGAAAAAAGTACTGCAGAGGGGATCTTTTGATTAAAAGGTGAACATTTTAGTAAAAGCTGGTTTTGTTTTTGTTTTTTTTTTCATTTTATCCTGTTATTTTTGTGTGGGGTTCTGTTTTAAATATTATTATTATTATTAATAATCTTTGTTAATATTAGCAAAACAAATTTACTAACATTTTAAAATATAAGACCAGACCAATAACAGCTCCAGTCTATGCAGACAATATTCTAATCTAACGCACCCATATTAAAGCAAAACCGTGCTCATTTTGCTAGCAATCACTTTGTTAGTATCCCGAGAATCACGAATGTTCTGACATTGTTGGGAATGTTTGGAGGGATATGTAAAAATTGCCTTAATGCAATGCATAGTGTGAAAAATGCCTCGGTATACTGTATATTCTCCTGTACAACAGCAATCAGTCAGGGAGAGGGAGGCAAGTTAATTTATTATTCAGTCGTTGTCGTTCAGGCTCTGCTACAGATGTATGTGCTGAGAGTGCATACGCTGACAGGAGAAGGGAGCAGAGTGCATAGAAGAATGATCTCATCTGTCTGCTGCTTTTTCTTAATTGTCTGATCAGCAGTTTGGGAGCGTGTCTGGATCTTGCTGTAGTACTACAGCTGCAGCGGAGGTCCAGTATAGCTATGGTACCTGGTAATGATGGCTGAATCACAAGAATTACAAAGAATTATAAATCATTTAGAAGGTAGCCACATATTTGAACTTTGTATCAAGTGGTTTGCCTGGCGTTGAGTTTTGGATTAGATCTGACATAAAGTAACAGGAAATATAACATACTGTACAAGATAAAGAGATCATAAAGCCAGTTTTGTATAATTTAGTGTTATGAGCTTACAACAGTGCTTTCAATTTTTATGATCTAAATCAGGCTGATAACTGCAGCTTGTTGCACTCCAAAGTGGGTCAGTAAATCTCTGCAATACACACATTTAACCTCAATAAAACCTCTGTGGGCGATATATGGAATTCTCAGGAAGACGTTCAAAGGACCCATTGCTATCCATATAGCTATGCAATGTTTTTTCAGCCACACAGGCATTCTAATACATTTACCACAGTGATTAGTTTGAAATCAGCATTGTGCACCCTTTAAAAGGGGTTGTAAATACAGAAGTATTTTTAGCCGTAAGGCTTTTAAAAAGCCTTCTGTGAGCAGCAGCCCCCCTTAGCCCCCTTAATACTTACCTGAGCCTCATCTCTGTCCATTGTCTCAGCCGTCCGGAACTCTCCCTCCTGATTGGCTGAGACACAGCAGCAGCACCATTGGTTCCCGCTGCTGTCAAAGTCAGTTAGCCAATCAGGAGATAGGGGCGGGGCCCGAATTGCAGCTCCGTGTCTGAATGGACACACAGAGCTGCAGCTCGGCTTTGGTGCCCCAATAGCAACCTGCGTGCTGTGGGGGCACTCAACAGAAAGGATGGGCCAGGAGAGCCAAAGAGGGACCCGAGAAGAGAAAGATTTGGGCTGCTCTGTGCAAAACCACTGCATAGAGCAGGCAAGTAAAACAGGTTTGTTATTTTTATAGAAAAAAAAAAAAAGACTTTCTAATCACTATAAGGCCCCATTCACACCTATGCATATTGCTTTTGAGTGTTTCTGCACTGGTTTTTGCATGTTTTTCCTGTGATTTTGTCATGATGTGCAACTTTTTTTTTTTTTTAGGCAAATTTGTTGTTGGGCAGATTTAAAACCGCAAAATGCAAATCACAGCAAAATCATGGTAAAAAGCACACTACATGCTTTTCTGCAGCTTCTCCATTGAACAAAAAAAAAAAACAGTGTTTTGCGTTTAACCACCTCAATACCAGGCACTTTCACCCCCTTCCTGCCCAAGCCATTTTTCAGCTATCAGCGCTGTCACACTTTGAATGACAATTGCACGGTCATGCAACACTGTACCCAAATGAAATTGTTATCATTTTTTCCCCACAAATAGAGCTTTCTTTTGGTGGTATTTAATCACCTGTGCGGTTTTATTTTTTGCGCTATAAACAAAAGAAGAGTGACAAGTTTGAAAAAAAAAAAAACACATTTTTGACTTTTTGCTATAATAAATATCCAATTTTTTTTTTAAACAAATTTTTTCCTCAGTTTAGGCCGATATGTATTCTTCTACATATTTTTGGTAAAAAAAAAAAAAAAAAAATCACAATAAGCGTATATTGATTGGTTTGCGCAAAAGTTATAGCGTTTATTTAATAGGGGATAGATTTATAGCATTTTTTTTTTTTTTAATTTTTACTAGTAATGTCCAATGTCACATTGGACATTACACTTTTGACACATTTTTGGGACCATTCACATTTATACAGCGATCCGTGCTATAAAAATGCATTGATTACTGTATAAATGTGACTGACAGGGAAGGAGTTAACACTAGGGGGTGATCGAGGGGTTAATTATGTTTCCTAGGGAGTGTTTCTAACTGTAGGGGGAGGGGACTCACAAGGGGAGGAGACCGATCAGTATTCCTCTGTACTGGGAACACAGCATCGGTCTCCTCTCCTCTGACAGAACGTGGATCTGTGTGTTTACACACACAGATCAACGGTCCTGCTGTGTTACCAGGCAATCGCGGGTGCCCGGCGGACATCACGGCCGCCGGGCACGCGCATCGGGTCCTGAGTGACACGGCGGGCATGCGCGAGTACCATCTGCGGCAGGCGCACCCCCTGGTTGGCCGGGAAGGGGAGGGCGTCATGTGACACCCTGCCAGAACGAGAGCCGCGCCGCCTGGCCGTCATATGACAGCCGGCGGGTGGCAAGTGGTTAACCACTTAAGGACCGAAAGGTTTTAGCCCAATAATAATAATAATAATAATAATAATAATAATAATAGGTAATTTTTTGCGATACACACTGCATTATTTTAACCGACAATTGCGTGGGTGTGCGACGCTGTACCCAAATAAAATTGATGTGCTTTTTTTCCCCACAAATAGAGCTTTCTTTTGGTGGTATCACCTCTGCGGAGAAAAGAGACTGACAATTTAGAAAAAAACAAAACAAAAAAACAAAAACAATCAATATTTTTTACTTTCTGCTACATCACTTAAAAAAAAAAAATTGCAATAAGTGTATATTGATTGGTTTTCGCAAAAGTTATAGCGTCTACAAAATAGGGAATAGATTTATGGCATTTTTATTTTTTTTTTTTTTACTAGTAATGGTGGTGATCAGAGATTTTTAGCGGGACTGCAACATTGCGGTGGACAGGTTGGACAGTTTTGACACTTTTTTGGGACCAGTGACATTATTACAGTGATCAGAGCTAAAAATATCCACTGATCACTGTATAAATGACACTAGCAGGGAAGGGGTTAACACTAGGGGCAATCAAGGGGTTAAGTGTGTCCGAGGGAGGTGTTTCTAACTGTGGGGGGAGTGGACTGACTGGGAGTACAGAGAGATTGCTGTTCCTGATCACTAGGAACAGACAATCACACTGTACTCTCCTGACAGTATAGGGATCTGATTTGTTTAAATTGGCAGATCCCGTTCTACCTCTGAGGAGCAATCGGACACCGTGGCCGCCGGACCCATACTTTGTCTCCCCCGCTTTTCAGAGCGCAAACCCACAGTGTGTCGTGCACGTATAGGTGTGTCGTTTCGTGCAATAGGGTCGCCCTGCCACAGTATATATGCGGTGGGCGGCCCTTAAGTGGCTAAAGTCCCTGACCCTTTCCAAAAACGCAGAGGCACAAAAATGCATTGATGTGAACGTGTTTCATAGGAACCCATGTTAAAAATAATGTCCTGCATTTCTGCAAAAAGCATGAAAAAAAACGCATTGGTGTGAATGTAGCCTAAGTTAGAACCCAAAATGTGGTATCCCTAAGATATTTTTCTTCATTCTATTCTATTCTTTTCTTCTTGTCTTGTAGGAACCAGAACAATGCCATAGTAACATATCGATTCCTAACTTAAAAGGGTTTCTTTATACTTTGTCTATAGCCTTTGAAAGTTTTCCTCAAGCAAAGATTGGGGGAGCAACATGCATCAATACCATTTGGACCTCAGTATTTGCCAGTGGGGCATATCTGCAGTCAACTGCCGTTTTTTTTTTTTGTTTGAGGCGTCATATGACCTTTGCTTAAATGCTCTACACAAGAATAACACTGGAAAATGTGATGTTTTGTAGACATTGAAGTGGATGTTCTCTCCTGCATGTACAGTGGGGACGGAAAGTATTCAGACCCCCTTAAATTTTTCACTTTTTGTTATATTACAGCCATTTGCTAAAATCATTTAAGTTAATTTTTTTCCTCATTAATGTACACACAGCACCCCATATTGACAGAAAAACAGAATTGTTGACATTTTTGCAGATTTATTAAAAAAGAAAAACTGAAATGTATTCAGACCCTTTGCTGTGACACTCATATATTTAACTCAGGTGCTGTCCATTTCTTCTGATCATCCTTGAGATGGTTCTACACCTTCATTTGAGTCCAGCTGTGTTTGATTATACTGATTGGACTTGATTAGGAAAGCCACACACCTGTCTATTTAAGACCTTACAGCTCACAGTGCATGTCAGAGCAAATGAGAATCATGAGGTCAAAGGAACTGCCTGAAGAGCTCAGAGACAGAATTGTGGCAAGGCACAGATCTGGCCAAGGTTACAAAAAAAATTTCTGCTGCACTTAATGTTCCTAAGAGCACAGTGGCCTCCATAATCCTTAAATGGAAGACGTTTGGGACGACCAGAACCCTTCCTTGAACTGGCCGTCCGGCCAAACTGAGCTATCGGGGGAGAAGAGCCTTGGTGAGAGAGGTAAAGAAGAACCCAAAGATCACTGTGGCTGAGCTCCAGAGATGCAGTCAGGAGATGGGAGAAAGTCAACCATCACTGCAGCCCTCCACCAATCGGGGCTTTATGGCAGAGTGGCCCAACGGAATTGTGGCAAGGCACAGATCTGGCCAAGGTTACAAAAAAAATTTCTGCTGCACTTAATGTTCCTAAGAGCACAGTGGCCTCCATAATCCTTAAATGGAAGACGTTTGGGACGACCAGAACCCTTCCTTGAACTGGCCGTCCGGCCAAACTGAGCTATCGGGGGAGAAGAGCCTTGGTGAGAGAGGTAAAGAAGAACCCAAAGATCACTGTGGCTGAGCTCCAGAGATGAAGTCAGGAGATGGGAGAAAGTCAACCATCACTGCAGCCCTCCACCAATCGGGGCTTTATGGCAGAGTGGCCCAACGGAAGCCTCTCCTCAGTGCAAGACACACGAAAGCCCGCATGGAGTTTGCTAAAAAAACACCTAAAGGACTCCAAGATGGTGAGAAATAAGATTCTTTGGTCTGATGAGACCAAGATAGAACTTTTTGGCCCTAATTCTAAGCGGTATGTGTGGAGAAAACCAGGCACTGCTCATCACCTGTCCAATACAGCCCCAACAGTGAAGCATGGTGGTGGCAGCATCATGCTGTGGGCGTGTTTTTCAGCTGCAGGGACAGGACGACTGGTTGCAATCAAGGGAAAGATGAATGTGGCCAAGTACAGGGATATCCTGGACGAAAACCTTCTCCAGAGTGCTCAGGACCTCAGACTGGGCCGAAGGTTTACCTTCCAACAAGACAATGACCCTAAGCACACAGCTAAAATAACGAAGTGGCTTCACAACAACTCTGTGACTGTTCTTGAATGGCCCGGCCAGAGCCCTGACTTAAACCCAATTGAGCATCTCTGGAGAGACCTAAAAATGGCTGTCCACCAACGTTTACCATCCAACCTGACAGAACTGGAGAGGATCGGCAAGGATGAATGGCAGAGGATCCCAAAATCCAGGTGTGAAAAACTTGTTGTATTAGATCAAAAGAGTGCTTCTACTAAATACTGAGCAAAGGGTCTGAATACTTAGGACCATGTGATATTTCAGTTATTTTTTAATAAATCTGCAAAAATGTCAACAATTCTGTGTTTTTCTGTCAATATGGGGTGTTGTGTGCACAACTGCTCAAACTGCTAAGCACATGCTCAGTTCATCTCTATATTTAGGCACTGTGTTGAATTTTTAGGGGTCCATCTGCTGGCAGTCTAAAGATTTACTGCTATTCAGTGGCTCTGGGCTTCAGCAAAATGGCAGCCTCCAGCAAGAAGAAACAGGAACAATGATGGAGGCCATTTTTTAGCACACACTAATTTTGGTAGCATATTATTAATGTGGAATGCATTTTTTTTTTTTGCTAAAAATATTTTTGTCAAGTTGTTCTGGATAAAATTCCACTTTAAGATCTACAGAACAACTGGGGACTCTTTTTCTTAAAACACCTGAGGGCTGTAGAGAAGGAGCAAAAGCATTGCATGCAAGTCTATAAAACACCAGTTAGACATGCTGGCATGATGACCTTATTTAAAATGTCTATAGTCCCTATTTTGTATTGTTTGTTCACGTTTACACAGGAAACTTTTCATTTCTATCCAGTACTAAGTAAAGCCTGAGGTAGTCCCGATTTACCTGAGTCAGGTTCTGTTCAGAAGCAAAGCCCAGACCGTACACTGTGTTGGCTCGACTGTCAGCCCATTGTCCAAATTTCTGTGAGGTTTTGGTGAAGGTCATATTTGGAGTAATGGTACTGTTGATGATGGCCTGCACAAATAAGACAGATGATTAGAAGATGCTTTTTATGCTATACTATAGGCAACCCCCCCCCCCCCCATTTTGGATAGAGTAAAGGAGGGTTATAGCAGAGAAGGGCAACCAAACTGATAAGTGGCATGGAGGAGCTCAGCTATGAGAAAAGATTAGAGGAACTGAATTTATTCACTCTTGAGAAGAGGAGATTAAGGGGGGGATATGATCAACATGTACAAATATATAAGGGGTCCATATAGTGAACTTATATCTCCAAATATGGAAAGGCTTCTTCACAGTAAGAGCTGTGAAAATGTGGAATAGACTCCCTTTACCGAGCTGGCCAGAACCAGCTGTTAGTTTGTTTTAAAAAAAGGACTGGATTCTTTCCTAAATGTACATAATATAACTGGATGCTAATATTTATAGGTAAGTTAATTCTGGGAATATCCAATTGTCTCTTGGGGGATCAGAAAGGATCCCCCCCCCATTGGAGCAAATTGAGTCATGCTTTGTTTGTTTTTTTTTTGCCTTTCTCTGGATCAAGTGTGGGTATAGGATTGTGTATATGGAGGTTTTCTATTTGTGTGTATGTTTTTAGGGTTTTTTTTCCCGTTGGTTGAACTGGATGGACTTTTTTCAACAAGATTAACTATGTAACTATATAACCCATCAGATTTTTTTTTTTTTTGCCATCTGTGTCCCATTTCAGAGATTTCCCTTCACTCCCTGTCCCATAGCCAAACAGGAAGTAAGAGGAAATCCCTGCAAATTAAGGGCATCCCTTGGGGATCACCAGGTCAACAGAACTACTGTCCTCATTGGAAGATTTCACCTCTATTACTTTTCTGGGGACAACCCACAATTTAGGATTTTCTTTACTTTCAATGATAATGGTAGACAGGACAAATAGAGAGGATGAATCTCCCTAATGGGGGCACAGACAGCAATAAAAACTGACAGATGTTCTAATCCCTCTCCACTCCATCCAAAACTAAATAAGAAAAGTGTTGACTTTAGTTAGACTTTCATGGTTTCTAAATATAATGCATTGTGACTTACCTTGTTGCCACCCACACTGATGATCCGATACACATTTCTTGTGGCATCATAGAAGTAGGACACAGTAGCAGCATGTTTGCTGGCTGGAATCCAATTTTTTTTGGTAACTGGGTCTATCTGAAAAACGTGAGCTCGGGTGCTAAAAATGGGTTGTTCCCTGTGAAGAAAAGATAACAGCTCAGCCATGGCGTCACTTTGCCATTGCTACAGTAGATAACAAAATTAATTTCCTAAGGCCTCTTTCACACGAGGGATCCGTATGTCCGTTTTTCATCCTTCCGTTTTCGGATGAAAAACGGACATACATGTACCCCTATGGAGCGTCGGATGTCAGCGGTGACATGTCCGCTGACATCCGACCCGCTCCGATCCGAAAAGTGTAACGGGAGGAAAAACCTACTTTTCCATCCGTGATCGGATCGGGTGACGACGGACACTACGGTCCGTCATCATCCGATCCCCCATAGGGGAAAGCGGCGCTCTGACAGGTCCGTAGCTGCACAGTGTGCAGCGATGGACCTGTCATCTTTCTGCTTAGCAGGGATCGGCGGAGCGATCCCCACTGAGCAAGCGGGTGTTCACGGGGCGGATCATCACTGATCCGCCCCGTGTGAAAGAGCCCTTAATCTATATTTTTGACACAAACACACAGCATCAAAATAATAAAAACTTTGCAGACAACATAATTTTATTAATTTGTTGTATTTAAAATTGAGAGACTCTGTACCCATAAAGACCCAGGTGTATCCAATCTGACAAATATCTGTTTCAAATTTTGCTTGTTGACGAAGTATAACTATGGGATGCTATTTTTGTGTGAGTATTCTGTGAACATCAATACAGCAAGTGGTATTAAGCAAGAAGTAAATATTTCTCATCAGGGAGGATGGATAGTTACCTCCATCTGACAGCTGCTGACTTGATGTCTACATCCCACTCGGCAAGTCCTCTGTCCATTGGCTGCACCTGCACAGTAGAGTCTCACAGAAGTCTATGGGACCTGTCTACCTTCCTCTCTGCCTGGGAGATGGGCTCCATAGACTTCTGAGATGTTCTACAGCTCAGGGGCAGTCAGAAGACAGAAGACTTGTGGTGCAGGATGGAAGCAATGCCCAGCCACAGCTGTGGGGTTTGATGCGAGTATGCATTTCCAACGAGGAGGGGTGGGATAGATTAAGTCATCTTATAGGGGCAAACAAGAGCAATTAGACCATGTACTAGATATACAAGGTCTGCTCATTTACAAAGGGTCCCCTCCACCATGCAAAACTAAAATTTTAAAAAAGCTTGCGAGTAAAAAAAAAAAAAAAAAAGTCACTTATTTGTGCCTTACCCACTGTTTCCAAATGTGGTACCTAGACGAGGGTGAAGTCACCATATTTCCGGCAAGATTTCAAGAAATTGTGAGTAGCCACAAATCTCACAAGAAGACATTACTGCACTGTGCTTGACCATTATCTTATGAGATTTGGGATATTCGGAATTCCCTGGGATCTTATCAGAAAATCGGTGATGCCAGCCTCTGCAGTATGGAAGCTGAGGGTAAGGTACTTACATTAACTTTACTTACTAATTGGTCAATGAAGCAACAGCACAGTGATCAAGTCAACCCTCTGCTCACTTTGCTCTTTCCCTTAGTTCACATGTTCCTTGTCAGCACAAGCACACTCTATACAGGGATATACTTTGTTCATATTTCATGTCTGAACTTTACAAAAACATTAACCACTTAAATACTGAGCACTTTTAACCTCTTTCTGCCCAGGTCAGCTTTCAGCGCTGTCACTCTTTGAATGACAATTATTCAGTCAAGCAACACTGTACCCAAAATACATTTTTAGCATTTTTTCACACAAAGACTGCCTGCTAACGCGGGCCCTTTTTCTCTGCCCGCCTGGTTGCCGCATTACAAGGGGTTACGGGAGGCTGGTATCAAGGCTAAATCTGTTACTTACACCAGTTACATTAAAAATACATTTGATGAAATTTCAGTGAATATATTACTGCATTAGCTGGTGATTTATATATTCTCAGAAATGTAAGCAAGGCACTTAAAATCCTAAATAATAATAATTCTTATTAGTGGGGGGGGGGGGGGGGAAGATCTGAGTCTATATCCAATTCCCCAAAGTAATGCAGTGGCATAGAAATGGATGATTTCAAGTATTGTTCAAGAATAAAAAGAATATAGAAATCATTTCTACTTGATAAAGAATTCTTAGAGACTTAAAAAAAAAAAAAAAAAAAAAAAAACTTTTTTTTTTTTTAAACTACTAAAAAACAGGATGCCCCAATACATAGTAGGTGAGGTTGAAAAAAAGACACAAGTCCATAAAGTCCAACCTATGTGTGTGATTATGTGTCAGTATTACATTGTATATCCCTGTATGTTGCGGTCGTTCAGGTGCTTATATAATAGTTTCTTTAAACTATCAATGCCCCCCGCTGAGACCACCGCCTGTGGAAGGGAATTCCACATCCTTGCCGCTCTTACAGTAAAGAACCCTCTACGTAGTTTAACGTTAAACCTCTTTTCTTCTAATTTTAGTGAGTGACCACGTGTCTTGTTAAACTCCCTTCAACAAAAAAGTTTTATCCCTATTGTGGGGTCACCAGTACGGTATTTGTATATTGAAATCATATCCCCTCTCAAGCGTCTCTTCTCCAGAGAGAATAAGTTCAGTGCTCGCAACCTTTCCTCATAACTTATATCCTCCAGACCCTTTATTAGCTTTGTTACCCTTCTCCGTAATCGCTCCATTTCCAGTACATCCTTCCTGAGGACTGGTGTCCAGAACTGGACAGCATACTTCAGGTGAGGCCGGACCAGAGTCTTGTAGAGTGGGAGAATTATCATTTTATCTCTGGAGTTGATCCCCTTTTTAATGAATGCCAATATTCTGTTTGCTTTGTTAGCAGCAGCTTGGCATTGCATGCCATTGCTGAGCCTATCATCTACCAGGACCCCCAGGTCCTTTTCCATCTTAGATTCCTCAGAGGTTCTCCCCCCAGTGTATAGATTGCATTCATATTTTTGCCACCCAAATGCATTATTTTACATTTTTTCTACATTAAACCTCATTTACCATGTAGTTGACCACCCCATTAATTTGTTCAGATCTTTTTGCAAGGTTTGCACATCCTGCGGAGAAGTTATTTCCCTGCTCAGCTTAGTATTGTCCGCAAATACAGAGAGTGAACTGTTTACCCCATCCTCCAGGTCATTTATGTATAAGTCAGTATCTTCTGTTTGGCAATTACTATTGTGAAATTGCATTCTGATTTCAGTGGTATTCCGCACCATTATTTCAAAAGAGCACATCTGCATGCTGGGTTTTAAACCAGAGTGGTAAATGTGTTATCGCACTGCTGGGAGATCTAGCAGTGACATTTAAATTATGAATAGTGGTAACGTGAATTGCAATAAATGAGATATAATGCATAGAGTTTTAAGTGCACCATATCTTAAACTGAACACTGTTAAATAGGAATGTACAAAGACATAAAAAAAAAAAAAAACCCAGAATAAAAGCTTTGCAAATGCAAGAAAAAAAAATAGAGTACAATAATGTCATTTGAGAGTAGAGAATAAAATTAAATATTTGCTCCTAAAATGGCTATATACCAACAAGTATTATTCTAAATCAGGAAAGGTTTAAAATGAACCTTTAAAAAAGGTATAAACCAGCCATAGTAGAATAAAACAGGATGTAGAATGTATTTTTGAGCACCTTCAGAGCCCTGAGTCACTCTGATATGCAAAGACTGATTTTACTTCCTAAAGTTGTGGGTTACCCGTCCCTCCAGTGCCTAGCAATTGATCACTATAGAAAATAGAGGGGGGGTGACCACTTTACATTACTAAAGCTGGTTTACACCAGTAGTGGTAAATGGTATTTTAAAGCATTTAATAAAGAATATGTAAACATCTGAATGTCCATAACTTTGGGAAACCCAGATGCACCAGAGATGACACAACTGTCTGTCACAACTGAGGGAGGTGACATCCTTTGATCACATATAGCATGGGAATTACTGTTTCACCAGTTATGTTTTGCGTGGCACTACAGAAAGGGTAAAAATATAGCATTTTCTCACATTTAGAGATGAAGGGGTAGCGTTGTTATTACTGCATTTTTTTTTTTACTGACAAATCTCTGCCAAAAGAAATTGAACTGATTTTCAGTGAACTTAAAACTTTGAATAATCTTAGTCGGTTATGCATATATCCTTGATCAACTGCCACTGGCTGGGTTCAAAGAAGCACATGATCTCTGCCCTAATTCTTTGAGCATAATATAGTCATTGACTGATGTTTGTTAAAATGTGATCAAATATCTGCATGGTAAATTGTATGAGAACTTTGCTCATAGATCAGCTTGTGAAAGAAAGTCTTTCTACCATTGCAAAGATAGAAAATCATTTAAAAGAGAAGTATGATTTTCTTTTTTTTCTTGGCTAATCATACTTACCTAGGTGAATGGAGCATCAGACCGATGCTGCAGCTGTCCCCCACCATCTCTGCACTGAGAACCGAGCTACCGAACACCGCTGATGGCTCGGTTCTCACTCCTCCCCGAGCAGAGCGATGCAGACTGTCAATCAGCATCGCTCCTGCTCCTCCACGCTCATTGGAGTGCTGAGCTGTGGAGGGGCGGGGAGTGGCCATCTCAGCGGCTCGCTGAGCCTGCCATCAGTCAAGGCAGCTGGTGGATCCAGACTTGGGAAGTCGGTATGACGCGCTGCCTGGACTGATAGCAAGGACGTCAGTGGAGAGTGGACTTCAGACCACTCTCTGCTGAAAACTGGTCACAGGAGTGCAAAACGAATTGCACTTCTGTGACCCAGAGGAGAAGCCCAGCCTAAAGTTCAGGCTGGGCTTCTTAAATTTTTTTTAATTTTCTCCTTAAATTTTTTATTTTCTGTTTTTAGTTGAGAAGCATTTTAAAATTCTGACTTAGCAATTGTTTGTGTAGACTACAACCCCATTTCCAAACAAGTTGTGACGCTGTGTAAAATCTACATAAAAACAGAATGCAATCATTCACAAATCTTATAAACCCATATCTTATTCACAATAGAAAACACATCAAATGTTTAAACTGAAAAAATGTACCATTTTAGGAAAAAAAATAAGGTAATTTTCGATGGCAGCAACACATCTCAAAAAGTTGGGACAAGGCCATGTTTACTACAGTTTAGATCTTCTTTTAACAGCACTCTGTTAGGCTCGATTCACATCTATGCATGTTGCTTTTGAGCATTTCTGCAGTGTTTTTTGTGGTGCTTGCCGCGTTTTTGAACAGCATTTTTGCGTTTTTTTTTGTTTTCTTTTTTTACAGTTTTTTTATACTGTATCCAGTAAAAGAAAAAAAAAGCCAAAAACGCAAAACGCTGCAAAAATGCCGTACTTGCGTTTTTGATGCTGGTCCGTTGAATTCTATTACATGCAAAACGCTGCATTTTGCATGAAAAAAGTCCCTGACCCTTTCCAAAAACACAGAGGCACAAAAATGCATTGATGTGAACATGTTTCATAGGAACCCATGTTAAAAAATTCCCATGCATTTCTGCAAAATGCATAAAAAAACGCGTTAGTGTGAATGGAGACTAAGGCCTCATTCACACCATGGTGCAGAAAAATACGTTTCTGCATGCGTTCTGCAGGAGCACAAAAAAAGCAATTGTTCTTTATGTGCCCTGTTCACCCAACACTGGTATCACGTGCAGACTTTTTCTGTGCAAGAAACTGCAACACGTTTGCAGTTTTCTGCATGGAAAAAACTGACATGAAATCAACATTGGTGTGAATAGGTACATAATTGATGCCCATAAAAACTGATGTCAACGTGCATGAAAACTCACTGAAACATGCATGAAAACTCATGCAAACTTATGTGAAACTAACGTAAACTCACGTCTCTGCAAATTAAATCTGCATGCTTTTCCCATGAGTTTTCATGCACGTATGGTGTGAATGAGCCCTAATGTCTGGGAATTGAGGAGACCAGTTGCTGGAGTTTTGGGAAAGGAATGTTGTTCCATTCTTGCCTGATATAGGATTCTAACTGCTCAACAGTTCTGGGTCTTTGTCATAATTTTCATTTCACAATGTGTAAAATATGTTCAATTGGTGAAAGGCCTGGACTGCAAGCAGGCCAGTAAGGCATCAAGACTCTTCTACTACGAAACCATGCTGTTATAATAGATGTAATATACTGTTTAAGAGATATGCAAGGCCCTCCCATCACCTGCATGGGAGCCTATGCTGCTCTAAAACCGCTTGGTATATCTTTCAGCATTGATGGTGCCTTTCCGGATGTGCATACTGCCCAATTCATACACACTAATGCACTACTATACCATCAGAGATGCAGGGTTTTAAAAATGAGTGCTGATAACAAGCTGGAAATTCCCTCTCCTCTTTAGTCCAGGGGACGTGGTGCCCATGGTTGCCAAACAAAATGTCAAATTTCAATTAGTATGATCACAGAACAGTTTTCCACTTTGCAACAGACCATTGTAAATGAGCTTTAGCCCAGAGAAGACAGCAGAGTTTCTGGATCATGTTCAGATTAGAGATGTGAAGGGCCGGGGGAAAAAAAAAAAAAGCATGATATCAGATTATTCTAATTTCTGTGCAATGAGTGAGGACAAGCAAGTCCTATGTAACAAACTGAACCCTCCAATGCAAGAACAGTATGCATTTCTTCCTTTAGGACAGGGATATGCAATTAGCAGGCTATTGTAACAAGAAAAGGGTTTCAGTTTTGCTTTTGCATGTTAGTGGGTGTGTTTGGTTTGTTCTGTCCTCTTCACTAGGCCTCAAAAGCATTGGAAGAAAATACAGAGCAACAAAAAGGACCTGAAAGTATATACTTAATTAAAAAAGGTAAGATTTTACATTTATCTGATTCTGAATCCAGAAAACGGAATCATTTAGCTACATTAGTTTATCTTCATAAACTTTTGTGTAAATAATTTAAACTACCAGTAATCTGGTACTTCTCCCACCCCCACACACAACCATAGATAGTGTCTTCTTCCAAAGTAGTCATTTTTTCTTGTTTTTATTTCCTACTCCCCTCAGAAAAATGGTGAGACCAACATTTAGCATATGGAGGCATTTTTACATTACAAGTTCTTAAAAGAAAAATGTGATTTGCAACTATTGTCAGATGAAATATGCATTTCCAAATGCTACCAGGATGACAAAACACATTCTTGTATGTAACAAGTGTCCTGTAGATATTAAAAAATCCTTCATGGATCGAAGTGAAGAGGGCAACAATGATGACAATGCACAACATTCTCATAACAGAATGACTTTCAATCTTAAAAAGACAAAAACGTGCTAATGTAGCATTTTTTTCATTTCTTCCAAAAATTTCCGTCCCCCCCCCCCCCAAAAAAAAAGCAAAAAACAAACACACACATGGGTTTTTTTCCCCAGCTTCAAAATTTCCAGAAATTTTACATCTCTAGTTCAAATATGGCTTCTTTGCATGATAGAGCTTTACCATGCATTTTTGGTACGCTGAACTGTGTTCACAGACAGTGATTTTTGGAAGTATTCCTGAGCCCATACAGTGATGTCCATCACAGAATCATGCCTGTTTATAATGCAGTGCTGTCTGCAGGCTCAAAGATCAGACATCCAATATCGTGTTTCAGCCTTGTCCCTTGCTCAGAGATTCCTCCAGATTCTCTGAATCTTTTGATGATATTATGTACTGTAGATGATGATATATTTGAAGTCTTTGTGATTTTACATTGAGGAACAATATTCTGAAATTGTTCGACAACTTTTAGACAAGGCTTATCACAGATTGACGAACCTCTGCCCATCTTTACTTCTGATGCACTCTGACTCTCTAAGGTGCACTTTTTATCCAATCATGTTACTGACCTGTTGCCAAATAACCTTTGTCAGGATCCAAGGGTTAACAAGCAGCTGTGAGACAGTTTAATCAACTTAAAAGCCTTTATTAAGCAAAAAATTGACAAGTTTTGTCTTTATAGGCAGTTCAAACAAACACACAAACTTTACAACACACAAACTTCTTAGCAGTATAAGACAGTCCTTTTAACCACTTCAATACTTTGCACTTATACACCTTCCTGCCCAGACCAATTTTCAGCGCTGTCACAGTTTGAATGACAATTGCGTGGTCATCCAACACTGTACCCAAACTAAATTTTTATCATTTTGTTCCCACAAATAGAGCTTTCTTTTGGTGGTATTTGATCACCTCTGCGGTTTTTATTTTTTGCTAAACAAATAAAAAAAGACCAAAAATGTAGAAAAAAAATAAAAGTTTTGCTTTTGTTTCTGTTAAAATTTTTTGTAAATAAGTAAGTTTTCTCTTTCACTGATAAGGTGGCACCAATGAGCGGGCACTGATGGGCACTGATATGCGGCACTGATGGGCATTGATAGGCGGCACTGATGGGCACTCATGGGTGGCACTGATGGGCACTGAAAGGCTGCAAAGATGGGTTCTTATGGGTGGCACTGATAGGCGGCACTGCTAGGCAGCACTGCTGGGCACTGATAGGCATCCCTGGTGGCACTGGCAGGCATTGTGAGTGGGCACCGATTGGCAGCTGCCTGGGCATTGATTGGCAGCTGCCTGGGCACAGATCAGTATTTCCCTGGGGGTCTAAGGGGCATACCTGGTGGTCCAGTGTGGATGGCTTCCCTGGTGGTCCTGGGCGGCTTCCCTGGTGGTCCTGGGTGGGATCCGAGGGGGGCTGTGCTGATAAACAATCAGCACAGACCCCCCCCCCTTTCAGGAGAGCAGCCGATTGGCTCTCCTCTACTCGCGTCTGTCAGATGCGAGTGAGGAAAAGCCGATCGCCGGCTCTTCCTATTTACACCGTGATCAGCTGTGATTGGACACGGCTGATCACATGGTAAAGAATCTTCATCAGAGACTCTTTACCTAGATCGGTGTTGCGCTGTGTCAGACTGACACCCCGCAACAATGATTGCCGCAATGCGCGCCCCGGGGGCGCGCAGTGGCTCAATATCCTGCGGACATCATATGACACCCAGTCAGGATATTGAAACCACTTTGCCACCGTCATTCTGCTATATGGCGGGCAGCAAGTGGTTAAATAACGTTCAGCATCCCAGCCACAGCATATAACATAGCAAAGTCCCAGTTCAGGCAAGCAGGATCAAGTCAATAGATAACAGGGGTCCTTCCAGCTTCAAGCTCCTCTCAGCTTTGATAGCAACATAGCCATTCCTCTCACAGCCTCCCTCTCTGACCAGGTGTCTAATAAGCAGGCCTGAAAGGGAAGTACTTGCCCTGTGTCATTAACCCTTCCCAGGCTGACTTTCTACACCTTATTAGTTGCAAAATGTTCTTTCAGCTTTTCCTTGGATCACTTACTTTGCCAGCTTTTTGTTTCCCTGTCCCAACTTTTTTTTGGGACATGTTGCTGTCATCAATTTCAAAATGACCTTATGGTTTTTTTTCCCTAAAATGGTATATTTTCACAGTTTAAACATTTGATATATTTGCTATTGTGAATAAAATATGGGTTTATGAGATTTGCAAACCATCGCATTCTGTTTTTATGTAGAATTTATACAGTGTCCCAACTTTTTTGGAACTGGGGTAGTAACAAATCATGCAAAAAGGTAAGAAACCTTGACCTGTAGCAGCCATAATAGAACCACCATAATATACATGTTTTAAATAGCTTTAAATATAGTGAGGCCGGGTTCACACTAGTGCGACAAACGCTCCAACATTGGGAGCTCATGTCGCATGACGTGTGAAAATCAATGTTTCCCTATGGGAGCCGTCTTAACTGGTCCGACTTTGAAAATGCTCCCTGTACTACTTTGGTCTGACTTTGATCCTACTTCAGCCCATTGAGTATCATTGAAGTGGGATCAAAGTCGGATCGTCGTCTTGCATGATCCGACTTTGGCATGCTCAGATGAGCTAGAGGGGGAACTCCGCGCCAAATTTTAAATAAAAAAATGGCATGGGTTCCCCCTCCAAGGGAATACCAGGCCCTTGGGTCTGGTATGGATTTTAAGGGGAACCCCCTACGCCGGAAAAACGACGTGGGGGCCCCCCCAAATCCATACCAGACCCTTATCAGAGCATGCAGCTCAGCCGGTCAGGAAAAGGGGTGGGGACGAGCGAGCGCCCCCCCCCCCTGAACCGTACCAGGCCGCATGCCCTCAACATGGGGGGGTGGGTGCCTTGAGGCCGGGGGGCGCCCTGCGGCCCCCCCACTCCAAAGCACCTTGTCCCCATGTTGACGACGACAAGGGCCTCTTCCCGACAACCCTGGCCATTGGTTGTCGGGGTCTGCGGGCAGGGGGGCTTATCGGAATCCGGGAGCCCGCTTTAATAAGGGGGCCCCCAGATCCCGGCCCCCCGCCCTATATAAATGAGTATGGGGTATATCGTACCCCTACCCATTCACCTAGGAAAACAAGTGTCAATTAAAAAAAACACACTAGACAGGTTTTTAAAGTAATTTATTAGCCAGCTCCGGGGGTCTTCTTCCGACTTCAGGGGTCTCTTCCTTCTTCTCCACGGTCTCTTACTTCTTCTCCATGCTCTCCGGCCTCTTCTCCGCGCTCTCCGGTTCTTCTCCCGCTCTCCGGTATCTTCTGCCGGGCTCCTCCGCTATCTTCTGCTCTTTTTCCCGCTCTTTTGCTAGCGGTGGCCCGGTCTTCTCCGCCGTCTTCTTCCCTCTTCTCTTCTTTCGATGTTGACACAACGCTCTCTCCCGCTGTAATGCCGTGTGCAATGACTTATATAGGGATGGGGCGTGGTCACCGGGTGAGGCATGATGGGACTGTGACATCATAAGGGGCGGGGTCACCGGGTGACATCACCCGGTGACCCCGCCCCATACCTATATAAGTTGTTGCGCACCTCGCACACGGCATTACAGCGGGAGAGAGCGTTGTGTCAACATCGGAAGAAGACCAGAGAGAAGAAGACGTTGGAGAAGACCGGGCCACCGCTAGCAAGAGAGCGTCAAAAGAGCAGAAGCAAGCGGAGGAGCCCAGCAGAAGAACCGGAGAGCCGGAGAAGAACTGGAGACTGGGAGAAGAGGCCGGAGAGCACGGAGAAGAGGCTGGAGAGCGTGGAGTCGGAAGAGACCCCCAAAGTCGGAAGAAGACCCCCGGAGCTGGCTAATAAATTACTTTAAAAACCTGTCTAGTGTGTTTTTTTTTATTGACACTTTTTTCCTTAGGTGAATGGGTAGGGGTACGATGTACCCCATACTCATTCACATAGGGTGGGGGGCCAGGATCTAGGGGCCCCCTTATTAAAGGGGGCTCCCGGATTCTGATAAGCCCCCCGTCCGCAGACCCCGAAAACCAACGGCCAGGTTTGTTGGGAAGAGGCCCTTGTCCTCATCAACATGGGGACAAGGTGCTTTGGGGAGGAGTTCCCCCTCAAGATTCATACCAAACACAGTGCCTGGTATTGGCGGGGATCCAAGTCGGATCGGTTCATTGAAAGTCAGATGCATGTCGGCTTCAAGTCGCAGGGCAGAGTCGGATCCAAAGTAGAACAGCTGTCGTGTTGCACCAGTGTGAACCCCGCCTAAAGGTTTGTGAAAAATGTATTGCTGCATTCTTCTACCACCATGGTGATGAATGGGTTTAAGCCTTGATTATTTTATTCTCGCACTCCTGCCTACATTTAAAGCAACTCTTTAGTGCTTGAACAAACTTTTACAAAAAATACTCTGAAAACAAAAAGACTTAAAAAGGACAACTGTACCTTTGATACAGGTGGCCCTTTTAGGCCAGATGCACATCTGTGTGGCCGTGCACAGGCACGAGAGCCCATTCATTTGATAGGGCTGCCATGCCCCGCGACAAGCAGGAAAAAAGTCCCTGCACTATTTTTGAAACCGAAGCCCACACGGGAACCAACATTCCCGGTATGGGAGCAGTTTCCAGTGTCGGTGGCATATCATTAGGATTATCGGCACCCACCTGCGGGTCCCACATTTTTCTGTGTGGGTGGTTGCGGCTGACAGTATTTGTGTGGGTCACGCAGTGGCACCACCTGCACAGATCTGAACCTAGCCTACGACTTGCCTTCCCCCACCACGCTGAGTGCAGCTAACTTGTAGAAATACTCACCTTCATTCTCAAAGCAGTGATCTTCACTTTAAGGCCTTACCCAAAGCCATACAGCCTTGTTTCAGAAAGTGTCCTTATTGCTTCTTGGCCTTTTGGCCTTAAAGTGCTGCCTTCATTCTGTGCATGCACATTGTGAACTCATTCATTTCTGTGGGGATCCATATTTATGGAGGTCACCAGCAGCCATACAGAATATGAATTTGCCCTTAGGAATAAATAGGGCACAGGATGAAGAGGACCCAGTGGGGATACTTTCTGAGGACCCAAGAAGGAAAACTTTCTGAAGCAGGGCTGCTTGGCTTCAGCTGGGGCAGCATGGTGAATATTGCTGGATTGAGAAGAAATGTGAGTGAAATTGTCCTTTAATACCTTCTTCTCTGATAGGTAACAAGTGCTCACTTGGCTGTCTTCAAAAGTCTTGGTAAACAATGACTCTTCGGCATTTGACATATTTCTGGGTGTATTGGATGCTTGGACTCCCACCATGCGCTGTGGTACCGCCCATTGGACCCTATGTCTCTATTTATGTCTTGTGATGACAAAAGGGCAAACAGATGGGAAAAAAAAGGGCACAGTGCGCGACATGGCATCCAATATACCTGGAATTGTGCAGGATACGGCAGATTCTGCGAGATGCTGAAACTGTGGAAGAATACGGAAAAGTGTTATCAAATACTTAACGTAATTTTCCTTTCCTGGCCTATCCTCACGTCAGTACACAATGGGTTAACGCCTCATCTGGCACCCACATGACCACCTTTTCCTAGCTGAATAAAAGACAGCCCCTCCCCCACTGACGTGTTTGATAATCTAGCCTGCGACAGGCCACTTGGGAGGGAGTCCTGTGCTGGCGTGAGGATAGGCCAGGAAAGGAAAATGACAGTAAGTATTTAATAACAATTTTCCGTATTCCTGGCCATACCTCACATCAGCACACAATGGGATTTAACTAGCTGAATAAATGGGTGGCAGAGAACACATGAAAAGAAACATTGACAATCGCAGAAAAGCTGCCAAAGACAAAAATAATTTATATGTCTCGTCCCAAACTTTGCAGAACTTGCCGACTGCACGCCTAGCTTGTAAAGTTGAATGAAGGGCTAGCCATCACTCATATACTCTTCACTGACATCCTGGCATAACTGCCTCAAAGGCTGCCACCCCTCAGTATGAAAGAGAGGTGGCAGCCTTTGGGGCAGTTATGCCAGGATGTCAGTCAAGAGTATATGAGAGATGGCTAGCCCTTCATTCAACTTTACAAGCTAAGCGTTCCTGAGTAGGGATGAGCTTCGTGTTCGAGTTGAACCCATGTTCGACTCGAACATCGTCTGTTCGCCGAATTGTGAATGATATAGGCCGTTCGCTCCAAATTAGTGTGGCGCGTCACGGCCCATAATTCACTGCGGCATCGCAGTGCATTGCTGGCTGATGATTGGCCAAGCATGCACTATGACCCGCATGCTTGGCCAATCACAGCGCCGTCTGAACAGAGAGCCGTAATTGGCCAAAGCCAAGGAGGCTTTGGCCAATTATGGCTCAGGGGATTTAGTACACGCCCCACACTATATAAGGCCTCCTACACGGCGGCCCTGTGTAGTGTATGTTCCAGCGTTGAAAGAGATAGACAGAGAGACAGTGTCATTTGATTTAAGTTAGATAGATTAGGCAGGACAGTCAGTGAGTTAGCTGCACTTACAGTGTATTGTGTATATATATGCATCCCAGGTGTTGTGTGTATGTATATATATATATATATATATATATATATATATATATATATATAAATAAGGACGAAAAAAAACCCTAAGTGGGGCTTTAATGCAGCCAATAATAAAAAAGAGTAATAGAATAGTCAAATTGGTTTATTAGTACAAAAATTGTTAAAGAAGATTGATGACTTCTGACATTAGAAGTCAAGACATGAACTGTGGTACAACGAATTGTTAAAAAGCCGGCAACAATATACAGTACAATATATCCAAAGCAACAGGATCAAGTTTACTATTGATGTTCTGACGCGTTTCGACCCTGGAGGGTCTTCTTCACTGTATTCAGTTTAGCTAGATCCGTTCCTGTTATCTTCCTATTGACAGGCAGGCTTGTCTTGTTACAGTATTTACAGCTACCTGAAGAAAATTGCTGGTGTTCCTTTGATCCTATTAGTACCACAGTCAGGCAGCTAGACTATTTACAGTTAGTCTAGTGCATCCTCCTCACAGTGTTCAGTTAAAGCTGCAAGTTAGTTTAGTGTGACCTCTGCACAGTGTTCAGCTAAAACTACAAGTTAGTATAGTGCGTCCTCCTCAAAGTGTTCAGCTAAAGCTACAAGTTAGTGTAGTGCGTCCTCCTCACATTGTTCAGCTAAAACTACAAGTTAGTGTAGTGCGACCTCTGCACAGTGTTCAGCTAAAGCTACAAGTTAGTGTAGTGCGTCCTCTGAACAGTGTTCAGCTAAAACTACAAGTTAGTGTAGTGCGACCTCTGCACAGTGTTCAGCTAAAGCTACAAGTTAGTGTAGTGCGTCCTATGAACAGTGTTCAGCTAAAACTACAAGTTAGTGTAGTGCGTCCTCTGCACAGTGTTCAGCTAAAGCTACAAGTTAGTGTAGTGCGTCCTCTGAACAGTGTTCAGCTAAAACTACAAGTTAGTGTAGTGCAACCTCTGCACAGTGTTCAGCTAAAGCTACAAGTTAGTGTAGTGCGTCCTCTGAACAGTGTTCAGCTAAAACTACAAGTTAGTGTAGTGCGACCTCTGCACAGTGTTCAGCTAAAGCTACAAGTTAGTGTAGTGCGTCCTCTGAACAGTGTTCAGCTAAAACTATAAGTTAGTGTAGTGCAACCTCTGCACAGTGTTCAGCTAAAGCTACAAGTTAGTGTAGTGCGTCCTCTGAACAGTGTTCAGCTAAAGCTACAAGTTAGTGTAGTGCGTCCTCCTCACAGTGTTCAGCTAAAACTACAAGTTAGTGTAGTGCGAGCTCTGCAAAGTGTTCACCTAAAGCTACCTGTAGAAGGTTGGTGATGTTTTCCTGATCCTATCACTACCGCAGGCAGCTAAATAAGCTACAAGTTAGTTTTTTGCAAGCTCTGCACAGTGTTTAGCTAAAGCTACCTGTAGAAGGTTGGTGGTGTTCTCATACTACAGGCAGGCAGTTGATTTTGCTAGCTGCAGTATCAGTATATATATATATATATCCCAGCTTAGTGCAGCTACAAGCCAGACAGTCACAAGCCAATAAAAGAGGGCAAGCAGGCTCTGTGTCTAGAGGCAACAGTGCTGGTCGTGGAGACGGTGCATCCTCATTAGCACGTGGCCATGGGACACGCTTGGCCTTTTTTTCGGCAGCTGGCCGTGTTGAGCCGCAACATGTGAAAGACTTGGTCGAGTGGATGACCAAGCCGTCCTCATCCTTTTCTCTCACCCATGCTCAGGGTACTTTGGCAAAGCAGCTGCCAACGCGGCCTCTTCCCTCGGCTCAATGGCATCAGTGACTCCTTCCCTAGCCCCACCATGTCCTCCTGAGGAGTCCCTCGAACTGTTTGACCACAGTGTTGGGTACATGCTCCAGGAGGATGCCCAGCGTTTAGAAGGCTCTGATGATGATACTGAGCTAGATGAAGGCAGTAACGTGAGCACGGACAGAGGGGGTGCCCAAGAAGGACAGCAATCTGGCAGTCATGCTCCCCCTGCTGCAGCATACTAACAGGTTTGCTCCAGTGATGAGGAGGGAGGGGATGATGAGGTCACTGATTCAACGTGGGTGCCTGATAGGAGAGAGGAGGAGGCACATCACCAACAAGGCAGGATGCCCTCCAGGGGCCAGCCTAAGGGCAGCACACTGACTGCATTACAACCCAAAGCTCCGCATTTGCAGGGCGCTGCTGTCTC
Source organism: Aquarana catesbeiana (assembly GCF_042186555.1). NCBI lineage: Eukaryota > Metazoa > Chordata > Amphibia > Anura > Ranidae > Aquarana > Aquarana catesbeiana. The sequence goes on along the minus strand of NC_133324.1, from coordinate 498,283,178 downwards.
TGCGCGTTATTCCAAAAGTTCTTTGGTGTGGGCCTTTTTTGAGACCAGTGCATCAGATCGCACCGCTGCTATTTGCAACATATGTCTCAAGCGTATCTCACGTGGCCAAAACATTTCCCGCTTGGGCACCACATGCTTGACCAGACATATGTTGACCTGTCATGCAGTTCGTTGGCAAGCGTATCTAAAAGACCCACACCAAAGAACAAAGAGGACCTCTCCTTGCTCCTCATCAGCTGAGATCTCCAACCCCACTATACCTTCAGTCCTCTCTGAGACCTGCACTGAGAGGAATGAAGGTGTAGAATTAGGTGTGTCACAGCCAAGTACTTGTGGGCAATCTGCTTTCGGTACACCGACGTCAGATTGTACCAAGCTAATTTCCATGCCCCAGCTGCTGCACCGCTGAAAGAAGTTCGCTCCCAGCCATCCACATGCCCAGCGGTTGAATGCTAGCTTGGCAAAATTGCTAGCACTTCAACTGCTGCCTTTTCAGTTGGTAGACTCTGCCCCCTTCCGTAAGTTTGTGGAATGTGCGGTTCCTCAGTGGCAGGTACCCAAACGCCACTTTTTCTCACGGAAAGCGATTCCGGCTCTCTACCGGCATGTGGAAGGCAATTTCCATGCCTCGCTGGACAGGGCGGTCAGCGGTAAGGTGCATGTTATCGCTGACTCATGGTCCAGCAGGCATGGACAGGGACGTTACCTAAGTTTCACGGCGCATTGGGTGAATCTGCTGGCAGCTGGGAAGGATGCAGGACAAGGTGCAGTAGTGTTGGAGGTTGTTCTGTCACCACGCCTCCAAAATGCCACTACTAATGATTGTGACACACCTCTCCTCCACCCCCTCCTCTTCTTCTTCCTCCATGGCCTCTTCCTGTGCTTTGTCCTCGGAACCAGCGGTGCTCCGTAGCCGTTCAAGGGGCTACGCAAGTATGCAGGCCAAAAGATGCCATGCGGTGCTTGAGCTGGTGTGCTTGGGGGACAGGAGCCACACTGGGGCAGAGGTTCTGCAGCTCTGCAGGGGCAGGTTCAGAGGTGGTTGACGCCACGCCAACTTAAGGCAGGAATGGTGGTTTGCGACAATAGCACCAACCTCCTCTCTGCCCTCCGACAGGGACAAATGACCCATGTGCCCTGTTTGGCTCATGTCCTTAACTTGGTGGTGCAGCGGTTCTTGGGCAGGTACCCGGGCTTACAGGATGTCCTGAGGCAGGCCAGGAAAGTCTGTGTGCATTTCCGCTGGTCATATAATGCCAGTGCTCGGCTGGCAGACCTCCAAAAGGAGTTTAACCTGCCCAAGAATCGCCTAATCTGTGACATGCCCACCAGGTGGAACTCAACGTTGGCCATGCTGCAGAGGGCCATCAATGAGTACCTGTGCGACTATGGCACCAGGACAGGGTCAGGGGAGCTTGTTTTTTTTTCCCCATGCCAGTGGGCCATGATCAGGGATGCATGCACTGTCCTGTCACCATTTGAGGAGGCCACGAGGATGGTGAGCAGTGACAGTGCATGCATCAGTGACACTGTCCCCCTTGTCCACCTGTTGGAGCACACGCTGCGTGGAATAATGGACAGGGCACTTGAGGCAGAACAGAGGCAGGAAGAGGAGGACTTCCTTAGCTCTCAAGGCCCCCTTTATCTAGACAGTGTTCCTGCGTGCCCGCAGGAGGAGGAGGATTGTGTCAGTATGGAGGTGGAGCCTGGCACTCAGCATCAGCAGCAGTCTTTAAGGGATCAGTCCCAAGAAACACATGGACTTGTACGTGGCTGGGAGGAGGTGGCTGCGGACCACGTCCTCCTTAGTGACCCAGAGGACTCCGGACCGAATGCCTCAGCAAACCTACGCTGCATGGCCTCCCTGATCCTGCAAAGCCTGTGTAAGGATCCTCGTATTCGTGGTATCAAGGAGAAGGACCAATACTGGCTGGCAACCCTCCTTGATCCACGTTACAAGGGTAAGGTTGCAGACCTTATCTTGCCGTCGCAGAGAGAGCAGAGGATGAAACATCTTCGGGAGGCCTTGCAGAAAGGTCTGTGCAATGCGTTCCCAGAGACTGGGAGGTTACAAACTCCTGTTTCTGGACAATGTGTTGCTGAGGCTTCGGTCACTCAAAGAAGGAGCGGTGGAGAAGGTGGCCGTCTGACTGATGCGTTCAGGCAATTTTTTAGTCCGCAGCCCCAAGGTATGATCTGTTCCAGCAACCATCGCCGGCGTCTGTTTTACATGGTGCAGGAATACCTAGGGGCAAGATCTGACTTGGACACCTTTCCCACAGAAAATCCTCTGGATTACTGGGCCTTGAGGATGGATCACTGGCCAGAGCTTGCACAGTATGCAAATGAGCTACTGGCCTGTCCTGCATCCAGCGTTCTTTCGGAACGCACATTCAGTGTTGCTGGAGGCTTTGTAACCGATCACAGGGTGCGTTTGTCCACCGACTCGGTCGATCGACTGACCTTCATAAAAATGAATCAGTCTTGGATCACCAGCTACCAAGCACCTGATGCTGATGTAACCGAATAATTTTTTTTGAAATCTCAGATCCCTTCAAGGACTGCCTATGCTGATGCTGAGTGACTATCCTGAGTAATTATCCTCTTCCTCCTCAATGATCACGCTGATAGCTTGTAAGAACATTTTTGGTTCTGGGCGCCGCCACCAGTGCCTAAGGCACAATTTTTCAGCCCCTGTTTAACAGTGGCGTGTAATTACAATTTTTGATGCAATACTTTGCAGCAGGGCTGGTTCCTGCATTCTAACTAGAGTATCTGTGAGGGGTTGCAGTGTTGTGGCACCAGCACCAGTGCCTAAGGCCCAATTTTTCTGCCCCTGTTTAAAAGGGGCGTGTAATTACAATTTTTGATGCAATACTTTGCAGCAGGGCTCGTTCCTGCGTTCCAACTAGAGTATCTGTGAGGGGTTGCAGTGTTGTGGCACCAGCACCAGTGCCTAAGGCCCAATTTTTCTGCCCCTGTTTAACAGGGGCGTGTAATTACAAATTTTGATGCAATACTTTGCAGCAGGGCTCGTTCCTGCGTTCCAACTAGAGTATCTGTGAGGGGTTGCAGTGTTTGTGGCACCAGCACCAGTGCCTAAGGCCCAATTTTTCAGCCCCTGTTTAACAGGGGCGTGTAATTACAATTTTTGATGCAATACTTTGCAGCAGGGCTCATTCCTGCGTTCCAACTAGAGTATCTGTGAGGGGTTGCAGTGTTTGTGGCACCAGCACCAGTGCCTAAGGCCCAATTTTTCTGCCCCTGTTCAACAGGGGCATGTAATTACAATTCTTGATCTAATATTTCACAGCAGGGCCTTGTGAGGGCTTACAGTGTTGTGGCCACAACAACACCTAAGGCCCAAATTTCTGCTGAGTATATAGGGCAGGCCCCTACTTTCAAACATCCAACTTACAAACGACTCCTACTTGCAAACGGAAGAAGACAACAGGAAGTGAGATGAAATCTACCGCTAGGAAGGGAAATTCTCTCCTGTAAGAGTTAATATGGGAAAAAAATGTCTCCTTTCCACTGAAGCTTTATCACCAATCCTTGTTTCACAAAAAAAAACAAATTTTCAAAAAACATTTGTCATTGGGACAAAAAGCGAGGTGAAATCTTCTGAAGAGGAGCACAGACAGCAAAACAAATGTTACAGGGGTGATAACCCTTCCCTATGTTTTCCAAAAAGCTTAAAATAAATTTTTTGGCTGGAGCTAAACGCGTTAAAAATGTACCAGTTCAAAATTACAAACAGATTCTACTTAACAACAAACCTACAGTCCTTGTCTTGTTTGCACCGCCTGTATACTGCTGTTCAGAGTACAGAGCCTGTATACTGCTGTTTCCTTTTTTAATTTGGGTGCGGGGTTCCCCTTAATATCCATACAAGACCCAATGGGCCTGGTAATGGACTGGGGGGTACCATGCCGTTTGTCTCACTGATTTTCATCCATATTGCCAGGACCCGACATTACATTAAAGCCGCAAGCAGTTTTAAATTACTTTTTTTCCTTTAAAAATGACACTTTGTACAGGGACTGTTCTAAGCACGGGAAACACGCGCCACTTTACAGGCATACTATAGACACCCCCCAGGTACGATATTTAAAGGAACATTTCACTTTTTTTTTTACTTTAAGCATCATTAAAATCACTGCTCCCGAAAAAACTGACGTTTTTAAAAGTTTTTTTTTGCATTGTTACATGTCCCCTGGGGCAGGACCCGGGTCCCCAAACCCTTTTTAGGATAATACCATGCAAATTAGCCTTTAAAATTAGCACTTTTGATTTCGAACGTTCGAGTCCCACAGACGTCAATGGGGTTCTAACGTTCGTGCAAATTTTCGGTTCGTTCGCAGGTTCTGGTGCGAACCGAACCGGGGGGTTTTCGGCTCATCCCTATTCCTGAGCAGAGAGGCCCACTTCCTGCATGCCAATCTAATCACCCTGGTGAACCAACAGAAGATGACCCAAGAACTTGACGGCGAAATGAAAAGGATTGTCCACTTTCCTCATGTCTTTGATCTTTGCGTGTACACGGTTAGCAACTTGTGTAAGGACCTGAAATCTTCCTGCTGTATACTCAGTAACTCCATGTGAATGCTTGGAGGGACTGCCCCCAGGTTTTCCTGAAAACTGGATACCACTTGGAGATGTACGTAGTAACACTAAAAAAAAAACGACATGAGAGATCTTTGCAGGAAAGTGCTGCAACCTCCAACATCCTTCTTTCTGAAGCAACTGCTGTCAGAGGAACTAGTTTTACCATTAGGAACCGCAATGGAAATGAAGCTATTGGAGCAAAAGATGCCTGTATGAGCGCTTTCAGAACCAAGCCTAGGTCCCATGAAGGGAACAAGAATTTCCTTGGTGGTCGTATATGTATTACGGCCTGCATTATTCAATGGAGTTGTATGCCAGACCAACCTCAAGCGCCGAGTCTAAAAATGTCTAGAGCTGGGGACACAGGAGAGAAAACGTTGCTGAGTAAACAGAACAAACTTCCTTCATATTCTCATATGTAGCGTTCATGGTCTTAAAGTCTTTGCCAAGGTCTAAACCATCTTGAATGAGCCTCCCTGCACCTCTAGTCCAGTCAATTCAATAGCCAAGCTATTAAGAGTCTCACTGGATTGGGGTGCTGCCATTAATGTTGGCATAAAAGATCTTGTTTGACCGGAAACAGGATTGGTGGTGCTGAATGACAACCAAGGCCAATTCGGCAGGTGGAAAGCACCTCTATGACATAAACGTGTTCTGTCCTAATCTTTATAATCAAGGACACTGGAGGCAGACAGACACCAACTGAAAAAACCTATGGCACTGTGAATCCACCTTCTATTGCTTCACCTTTGTACATTGTTATAAATACCAGAAGCTGTGTGTTCAGAGGACTCTCTACGAGAACGACCGCTGGAATGTACCATAGAGCCAATACTAGTTGAGGTACTTATTGTTGAAAAATAATTTGCCTAACTGATCTGTTAGTGGATCCTGCTTTCCCGGTAAGTAGGCTGCCTTTAACTGCCTGTAACCTTCTCTCCGTCCAGCGAAAATGTTATGTTATGAAAAGTAACAGGAAAAAACAGACACTTGGTGCCCCCTTGGTGGTCAATGTAAGCTACTGCTGTCTTGTTGTCAATCTTCAACTTTACTCTGGCCCCTTGGAGAAAGATCCTGAAAGGCTTGCAAAAAACAAAACTGCCTTACATTTAAGTCAGTCAGTCAGAGCATCTGCATTCCACTAGGCTCCAATGGACTTGCACTTGTCTCTTCAGACTGGAGGCAGACTGGCATCCGACGTCAGAACTATTCCATCACCTGGGCTGAGAGGCACACCACAAAAAAGGCACACTGCTAATCTTGCTAATTTGTGCAGACACATAGACTTTAGGATCCATAGGCAGCCCATTCTATTGATAGAGGAAGGCAAATTGAAAAGCCCCCCCCCCATGTGCCACCTGGCCCAATCCCTCACTGACATAAATGCCATTTCCATGACTCTTCAGATTTTCATTTGCCGTTTTGGAAAACCTCTTGACATATTTGGGTATGAAAAACCACTCCTAGATCCTTGATAGCTTAAGAAGGGGTTAACTGCTTTTGCTGTTTGTTCACTAGTCGACTGAACTTGGAAAAGGATTGCTAGGACAAGGTTGTGATGCTTTGCCAGCTCCTGGCTTACACCTGTGACAATCAAAACATTGTCCAAGTAATGGCAGGGCCTTACCCTCAAAGACGAATTACTGCCACTACTGCCTTCAAAATGTTCAAAAAACGTTTCTTGGTGCCGTGCCAAATTTTAAAAATGGCAAACACCTAAACTGGAAGTGACAGCCAGTCACTGCAAATCTCAGATGTCTCTGGTGTTAAGCTCCATACACACGATTGGACTTTGTACAAACTTTCCCTTGGATTTTTGTACAAAGGGCATTGGCTAGAAGTTTGTCTTGCATACAGACGACAGGACTTTTCCAGCCAACTTTCACCAAATCATGTGTTTTTTCAGCTCTTTACCACCACCCTTTGGTCAACTTCTGTATTGTCGTCTGATATTGTGTCAATCTCGCCACTTTTATTGGTGAGATTGACACCTTGTGAGCCAGGTTCACACTGGTGCAGGGATCCGAGTTGGATCCCCGCCAATGCCAGGCACTGTGTTTGGTATGAATCTTGAGGGGGAACTCCACGCCAAATTTTAAATAAAAAACCGGCATGGGTTCCCCTCCAGGGGCATACCAGGCCCTTAGGTCTGGTATAGATTTTAAGGGGAACCCCCACTCCAAAAAAAAAAAACGGCGTGGGGGTCCCCCCAATCTACACCAGACCCCTATCCGAGCACGCAGCCCGGCCAGTCAGGAAAGGGGGTGGGGACGAGCGAGCGCCCCCCCCCCGAGCCGTGCCAGGTCGCATGCCCTCAACATGGGGGGTGGGTGCTTTGGGGGAGGGGGGCGCCTTGCGGCACCCCCACTCCAAGGCACCATGTCCCCATGTTGATGAGGAAAAGGGCCTCTTCCCGACAACCCTGGCCGTTGGTTGTCGGGGTCTGTGGGCGGGGGGCTTATCGGAATCCGGGAGCCCCCTTTAATAAGGGGGCCCCCAGATTCCGGCCCCCACCCTATGTGAATGAGTATGGGGTACAGGGTACCCCTACCCATTCACCTAGGAAAAAAGTATCAATTAAAAAAAACACACTACACAGGTTTTAAAATTAATTTATTAGGCAGCTCCGGGGTCTTCTACCATCTTCGGGGGTCTTCTTCCAACTTCAGGGTTCTCTCCGGCGTCTTCTCCCTTTCTCCGGTGTCGTCTCCGCGCTCGCTGGTTCTTCTCCGGTGCCTTCTTCTTTCTGCCGGCTCCCCTGCTATCTTCTGCTCTTTTGCCGCTCTTTTTTTTTTTTAGCAGAGGAGCCCGGACATCTGGATCGTCTTCTTCCCTCTTCTCTTCCAGAGATGTTGACATGACGCTCTCTCCGGCTGTAATGCTGTCTGTGCGCTCTGCTATAACTTATATAGGCGGTGACTCCGCCCCCTATGACATCACAGTCCCAGGGCCGAGAAAAATTAAGTTCAATAGTCAGTGCGGCTCTTCTGCTTGATTCCGAGCATGCGTGGAACTTTGTGTGTCAGAATTGTGTACACACGATCGGAATTTACGACAACGGATTTTGCTGTCGGAAAATTTGAGATCCAGATCTCAAATTTTGTGTGACGGAAATTCCGATGGAAAATGTCCGATGGAGCCTACACATAGTCGGAATTTCCGACAACAAGCTCCCATCGAACATTTTCCGTCGGAAAATCCGACTGTGTGTACAGGGCATTAGACTTTTTTTTTTTCTCAAATAAAAAATTTGTGTGAAATATATTTGACATTACAGAGTCCAGAACATATGCATTCCATTTGGATAAAACATTGCATCAAACTGATATACAAGTGGGTGTTAAATAACAGATTAGAACTGACTTCGCTCAGAGGCCAATAATAGATACATACAAGTATTAAGTCAGAACTTTACACCTCTACTGTCCAGAGGTTCTAAGACTGTTTAAGCTGCTGCTTGGTGACTGTCAATCGCTACCCCGCACCGCCCGTCTCCCTACCCTCTGTGACATCATCCACCGCCGCTCTCAGACTGAAGACAAAGCCAGGAGAGCTGCACACTGCCTATACAAGACAGAAAAACCCCAATGGTGACATTGCAGAGCTTACTAATACCACACCTGTAAAATATTTGTGCTATCTAAGCAACTTTGCCCATGTCCTGGCACAAGGGATACCCAGTTTCAGGAAGCTTTATGTCCAACATTCTGGGTCTTCCAACTCCATGAGAGGCTGAACATGGAGGGGCGGTGCAGTAGGAGGGATATCCTTGCAGCAAACAAAGTACTTACCACTGCAATCCACAGGTGGCCTGGAGCAGACCAAAAAAAAGAACATGTCAGTGGGGGAGGGGCTGTCTTTTATTCAGCTAGGAAAAGGTGGTCATGTGGGCGCCAGATGAGGCGTTAATCAATTGTGTGCTGACGTGAGGTATGGCCAGGAAAGCTAAGTTTAGACTCACTGCCCATCTGAATGACAGGTATTAAGAGTCTTCTGTTCCAGGGAGTTTTTTTAGGATTTTTTTTTTCAAGCGATAGTTGCTGTAAATTTAACTTCTTGTTTGTGATTTGCCTATGTTTTCTATTCATGTACTGCTGACTATTCACAAAAATCTCAAGCACACCCTATGAGAATACATTTATTTTGTCGCAATACATCTTCTTCAACAACTCCCCCCAACGGTTCCAAACTCTTTGAAGATACTAGAGCAGACTTAAACCAGGAAGGCTGAAGAGGGGACAAATTTTCCTTATTAAAGCATAGCTATGGGGGAGGGCATGTAAACATATGAAGATATTGCGTGTGCAGACTCTTGTGCCTATTGCATTACGTTTTAAAGAGATAATGGTACTCCAGTCATGTGGTCACCGTGTGTCAGCTAAGAGGGGAGGTGATAGGTGTTCAAACTGCAGAGAGGTCTGCTCTTTTCCTTCTTAATTACAGAACAAGAATTTGTGGCTTGGGAACTAGCCATTGGTCGTCTGGTGGACCGTTGAGCTCATTTCAGCTGGCTCTTTTGCCTTTATTGTTAGTGCAGCCCTAGCCAGTTATAGGCCTGATTTATGAATACTGTTGCAAACGGCAACTAATCTGATGGATTTTTTTTATTTTCCCAGTGCAAGTTGATAAATGAAATATAAGATGGTTACTATACCAAAGCCCTATTTTGCCTTTGCTCCAGTTTCCAGATAAAATACCAATTTTCTTAATAAATAAATATATATATTTTTTAATGTCACTTATATCATTCAGCTGAGATTAATTATCTTGAAAAAGACAGGTGGGGGAAATGACAGGGAATAACTTGCTTCCTAGGTGCAGTGGGACATGATTGTTTAAACTGTCATATTTCCACCAGGAGATAATTATACCATATGGCTATACTGAGCTATGGGAGCATTTCTAATGTATGTTGAATGTATACAAATTACATATGCAGTCTGGCAAAAATATGAACCAGCAAATAATAGATTTGGATCAATAAATTAGAGGATGGGATAAAACTGTTTAGCTCTAATACAGACTAAGCTAAAGTGCAGTTTAGATGAATTAGAGTTTATGCCCCGTACACACAGTCGGACTTTGTTCAGACATTCCGACAACAAAATCCTAGGATTTTTTCCGACGGATGTTGGCTCAAACTTGTCTTGCATACACACGGTCACACAAAGTTCTCGGAAAATCCGATCGTTCTGAACGCGGTGACGTAAAACATGTACGACGAGACCTATAAACGGGGCAGTGGCCAATAGCTTTCATCTCTTTATTTATTCTGAGCATGCGTGGCACTTTGTCCGTCGGATTTGTGTACACACGATCGGAATTTCCGACAACGGATTTTGTTGTCGGAAAATTTTATATCCTGCTCTCAAACTTTGTGTGTCGGAAAATCCGATGGAAAATGTGTGATGGAGCCTACACACGGTCGGAATTTCCGACAACAAGGTCCTATCACACATTTTCCGTCGGAAAATCCGACTGTGTGTACGGGGCATTAGAGTTAGATGAATACAGTAGGACGGAAGTCATTATTCCAGTCCCAAAAGAATAAAAAGGAAGGGTGGATTGATTAAAAGTATTCTTTAAAGGAGCATATTGTTTTACTAATTACTTACTTCCTAATTAATAGGCATTTTCTTTCCCAAAGGATGGGGTGAGTGGTGCAAGCATTAAGATTTTTACTGTGTGCATCGTGTGACCCAGATGAAATGACAGCTGATTAATCTGACCCAAACCAAAGCTTCCCTTAATTGAGTCTTGGGGAATTTCCAAGTAAGATGCACATGCTCCCTGTTAATCATGGCTGGGTCATAAAGTGATAATGCCTTCTGGCTGAGTTCAAAGGAAATATATATTTCTATACAAATAAAAGCTGAAAGATTTGTCCATTTTACATATTCACAAAAAGTGATTTTTTAACAGCTGATGTGTTTTTCACAGGCTAGGAGCCAGCAGACTGAAAGCAAAAAAGAATAGAAATGCAGAATATGAAAATAGTGTAATGCCGTGTACACACGGGCGGACTTTTCGACCGGACTGGTCCGATGGAACGAATCCATCGGACAATCCGATCGTGTGTGGGCTTCATCGGACCGCCAGCGGAATTTTTCTGTCGAAAATCAGATGGACTTTAGATTTAGAACATGTTTCAAATCTTTCCGACAGACTCGAATCCGTTAGAAAAATCAGTTCGTCTGTATGCTAGTCCGACGGACAAAAAAGGACGCAAGGGCAGCTATTGGCTATGAACCTCAATATTCCAGTCCGGTCGTACGTCATCACGTTCAAACGACCGGACATTCGAACGGCCTTTAGGACTTTCGAACGGACTTTAGTCCGTTCGTGTGTGCGCAAGTCCGTCGTAACTCCGCCGAAAGTCCGTCGGAAAGACCGTCGGACGTTTGATGCTGAAAAGTCCGCCCGTGTGTACACAGCATTATTCTATGCAAAGACTCTTTGTGGCATGTAATGATTTCCTCACCTTACTTTAATTTCTGGACATATAAAGCCTGGGAAGGGATAGGGCTGAACAGACGGAGTAATGCCTATGCTGGTTACACGCAGCAATTTTCTGGCTATTTTAGCATTTTTCAATTAGCTTTCTATTGCCAAAATGAATAGATCAACACAACCAAGGGATCATTCATTGAAGGCTGCAATGCACATCTAAAAATATGAATACATGACTGCATTGTTACAGCATCCTTTTTAAAAGAATGACAGGGTGTCACTTACCATGTTTATTGGCGTATAACACGCGCCCCAATTTAAGAGGGAAGTTTCTTTTTTTTTTAAATAAACCACTTTGAAGCAAAATAATGGTCAGTGAGCATCAATGCAGCTTGATTAGTGACCATCTGCGGCCTCAACGCAGCCTAATCTGTGCTCATCTGCAGCTTCAGTGTAGCCTTATCTGTGCCCATCTGCAGACTGATCTGTGCCCATCTGTAGCTTCAGTGCAGCCTGATATGTGCCCGTCTGCAGCCTGATCTGTGCCCATCTGCAGACTGATCTGCACCCATCTCCCCCATCAATGCAGCTCACCATCTCTCCTTGCAGGAAATCACCGAGCCGTCATCTGTTTACTCGGTTCTCAGTCAGTCAGCAGTCACACACACAGTCCCGCCTCTGCCATCGGCATTGGACCAGCTCCTGCGATAGACAGAACACTGGTCCAATGCCTGTGGTGGAGGCGGGACTGTGTGTGTGACGTGCAAGCCGAGTGAGAGCCAAGTAGAGAGGAGATGACGGCTCGGTGATTTCCAGCGGCACTCGTCCCCCTCCTTCCCCTGCGAAGTACGCACCCGCTATTTTCCCACCATTTTCAGGGGAAAAAATGCATGTTATATGCCGATAAATATGGTATATAAATGATACTGTATAGTAGAATCTTAGTAGACAAATGCACAAAATACATGTGTTTGTATATTGTTTTTCATTTTGGGCAAAGTTGATGAATAGTAATAAGTACTGTACATGTGCTAGAGGGGTTTGGTGAACAACACATTACCAAATTGGAACTCCACTGAAGTCCCTGAGAACCATATATTAAAAAACATTAAATGCTATTTTCTAGATCAGGGGTCTCCAAACTTGTCACCTCGAGGGCCACATTGTATAGTGTACACAAATTCGCAGGCCAGAAAAAAATCAGTTGTTTATAAATGATCCGCAGCAGCAGAATAGAATAGAATTGGACAGGCAACTGGCAGCGGTGCTCCTGTATTTTCCGCCTGAACATAAATGCGAAGCCTCATGCACTGGTACTAAACTTCCAGTGTGCATGGGGCCTTACGACTTTGTTCCTGTCAGTCTTCTAACACATTTGTGTCCCCATCATAGCCCCCCACACATTTGTGTCCCCATCAGAGTCTCCCCACAAATTGGCATCCCCATCAGGGTTCCCCCACACATTTGTGTCCCTATCAGAGCCTCCCCGCTTATTTGTGTCTCCTTCATAGACCCCCCCCACACACATTTGTGTCCCTATCACAGCCCCATGCACATTTATCCCCCCCCCCCAAGAGCACCGCTCAGATAATCACACGCACATTTGTGGCCCCCTTTAGATTTCCCCACACACATTTGTGCCCCCCTCAGAGCCCTCCCCCACGCACGTTTGGGTTCTTCTCAGAACCCCCTGATACACATTTGAGCCCCCCGTGCATGTCTGTGTCCCCTCAGAGCCCCTCTCATGCACATCTGTGTCCCCCTCAGAGCCCAATGATGCACATTTGTGTCCCTCCTCTGAGCCCCCTGATGCACATCTGTGTCCCCCTCAGAGCCCCCTGATGCACATCTGTGTCCCCCTCAGAGCCCCCTGATGCACATCTGTGTCCCCCTCAGAGCCCCCTGATGCACATTTGTGTCCCCCTCTGAGCCCCCTGATGCACATCTGTGTCCCCCTCTGAGCCCCCTGATGCACATCTGTGTCCCCCTCTGAGCCCTCCCCCACGCATATTTGTGCCCACCTAAGAGCCCTCCCCCATGCACATTTGTGTCCCCCTTAGGGATCCCTGATACACATATGAGCCCCCCATGCATGTCTGTGCCCCCCTTCAGAGCCTCCCCTCATGCACATTTGTGTTCCCCCTCAGAGACCTCCATTAACATTTGTGTTACCCTCAAACACATTTATGTCCCTTATAGAGCCCCCTCCCCGTTTTCTGTGTTCCCCTCAGAGCTCACCCCATGTACATTTGCCTCCCCACCAGAAAAACAAAGTGTGCCTACCAACCAACCACTATCTTTAGTGCAGATCTGCTGCACCATCCAGCTCCGGTCCTGCTGTTACACAGGCATGGTGTGTGAAAGACACTTATGTTAAAAGAGGTAGTGGGGGGAATGTCCTAATAGATACGGCACCTCATCCCTAAACAAATAATGTATAGTGGAGCAGGGAAAAGGGGATTATAGTGGTGCCAAAAACAATTTAGAACACAATTATTATAAAAATATAAAATCTTTAATAATATACAATTCTAAAAAACATAGTTCATACACATATATTATATGTAGGTAAACTAGACAAAGAGTACTTTACAGTTTTGTATAATGACCGACACCAAAGATGTTGAAAGGTAGTCGATAGTCAATTCATCCCTACTAGTTTCGCCAATACATTGGCTTCATCAGGGGAATAAACAAGTTGTAGAAAGGAGTAAAAACACTGGAAAAAATTAAAAGAAAAGATCAATCATAAAGCAAAAATATATAATCCCCTTTTCCCTGCTCCACTATACTTATGTTAAAAGCGTGCAGGAGCCGGAAGGTGCAGTGGGTCTCCCCTGAAATACTTCACTGCCAGTCCTAGCAACCAATAGCAGCACTGGCAGCTGTCTGGTAGCAGGGCCTGCTCAGCATACTGCGGGAGGAGGGGGAGTAAGCAGCGGATGTCCCGCAATTTGAAGAAGCTTGAGCAGAGACCGGTCCCTGCAATGAGTCTGAGGACTTAAGCTGCGGGCGGGACGTACTTTGGAGACCCCTGTTCTAGATCATTCACCAAGGGATTGTCAAACAAATATTATGGCTGGGGAACATGTACCAAAGCAAACGTTTTAACAAAATTCCAGATGGGGAGCAGTGATTTTAAAGTGGTTCTAAAGACTGAAGGTTTTTTATTTCAATGCATTCTCTTCAGCTTCAGCCCCCTCCCTTTTACTTACCTGAGCCCGATCTCGATCAAGTGCTGAGCACAAAAGCAGTGGATCTCTTCCTCCTCGTAGGCTCTGAGACAGCAGTGGGAACCGTTGGCTCACATTCCTGTCAATCACAGCCAGTGAGAAGCAAGCGGGTGTAGCCGAGCTGTGTGGGACTGGACCAGGGCTCCCTGAGAATAGGTAAGCATAAACATCTTCCTTCTCCAGGGCAGTTCGTATAAAAGTTCTAAGGTGGTGGGAGCAGATATATGCGCTGAGTTAGTAATAGCCTGGACTTCCGCTGTAAATATAATGTTTGGGGGGTGCCCTGAACTTTACTGTGAAGCAGGGCATCTGTAAGATGTATATTACCTAGTACAGCAAAACTGACATTTACAAGGAGAAAAATGCAGTTTTAATTGCTGGTAAATGACAGTTACTTGCTGATTCATAGGGGACCCTACTGAAGAACAGAAAAAAAAAAATAAAATGGTGTGTGGTTCTCTCTAACAATACAAATCAGACCCTTATCTCCTTATCTTGAGGAGGGACTAGTATGAATGTCAAGGGGGACCCCATGCAAATCAAGAAAAAAAAGCAATGGATTCCCCCCAAAATTCACACCAGACCTTTATTTGAGCATGCAGCCTGGCTGTTCAGAAAATGGGTGGAATAAGTGCGCCCCCCCACCTTTCCTCCTGAACCATACCAGGCCACGCGCCCTCAACATGGAGCTTACCTTACCAGGGGGTACCACCCTTGCAAGACACCTTGTCTCCATACTGATGAAAACAAGGGATAATTCCCCATGACCATGGCCAGGTGGTTGTGGAACTCTGTGGGGTGGCTTATCGGAATCTGAAAGCCCCATTTTAACAATAGGGGGCAAATAGCTAGCACCCCCCATATGAATGAGTAAGGGGTACATATTTTATACACTGAATCTAATGCCGCGTACACACGACCGGACTTTACGGCAGACTTTGACGGACTTTACGACGGACTTTACGAATGAACGGACTTGCCTACACACGATCAACCAAAGTCCGTCGGATTCGTACATGATGACAGACGACCGGACTAAAACAAGAAAGTTTATAGCCAGTAGCCAATAGCTGCCCTAGCGTCAGTTTTTGTCCGTCAGACTAGCATACAGAAGCGGACTTTTCGACTGGACTCGAGTCCATCGAAAAGATTTGAAACATGTTTCATTTCTAGGTCCGTCGAACTTTTGGGGGAAAAAGTCCGCTGGAGCCCACACACAATCGAATTGTCAGACGGACTCCGGTCCGCAGGGTCAAGTATGCCGTCATAAGTCTGGTCATGTGTACGCAGCATTAGGCTTCCCATACAAGCTGACTGTACAATCTTCTTTAGATCTGCTATAAACTATGTAGTGCAATAACTTCCTGTTTTGATAGTAACTGAATAGATTATAGACAAATATAAAAGTTTTACCCAAGCTCAATCGATATATTTTATATCCAGGAGCTGGAGTACGGTGCTCTGGCTGGCGAGTTCAACGCCCAAGGTAGTAGATATCAATAAAATTAAAGCCGTCGACTCAGAGTGCTCTTGAGAAGAAAATTCTTTATTGGTTACAGAAAAAATGTGAAAACAGGAAATGGTCTATGGTCTATCAGGAGATGGTCTATCAGGAGATGGTCCACTTCACCAACAGGCCCTTATATGAAGGATTCCGTCTATAATGCCTCAGTGGGTTTGGATCCCCCATTTTCAGGGATCTTTATTGGCTAATTGTATAAAAGCTTGATACAAAATATGCTAACACGTTTCGGCTTTTGCAGTCTTCCTCATATCATACAGGATGTATGATATGAGGAAGGCTGCAAAAGCCAAAACACATTACGTAGCCAATAAAGATCCCTGAAAATGGGAGATCCAAACCCACTGAGGCATTATAGATGGAATCCTTCATATAAGGGCCTGTTGGTGAAATGGACCATCTCCTGATAGATGATATTGCGGGTTGTGAACCAGATGATAATGGTGTCCTCAATAGATCCAGGCCTCTATGAGGGTATGCTGCACCCACAGATGAACCCGCACAGATGTCTGTCAAATCGCCCCCTGAAGTCAGACTGAAATGCCGGTTTGAAATCGTGGGAGTTTAGCTGAACTTCCACAATTTCAAACTGGCTCTCAGTGTGAACATCGGCTAAATCCTCTAACCGTGCACCAGACTAAAAGAAAGTGTGATCTTATTATGTAGGACCTGTATGTCCCATATAATTGTCCGACTGCTTTTCCCCACAGCGTTTCTCTTTTTGCAACTGGGACTGATTATCAGATTGCAGCAGATCCTGTCGCTCAGCACTCAGGAAGAAATGACTGTAGGGAGCTGGAAGTGAGTGAAATCCACAACATACACAAACAAGCACTGGTTGAACTGGATGGACTTTTTTCAACCAGACTAACTATGGAACTATGTAAACAGCGCTACTTCAGCACGATTTAAAAGTCGCACATCAGTGCGATTTGCACTGCAGAATTCATTGTGACTTGCAACTTCATTTATCAGAAGTCACAGAGATATGAACGATTTCATTGTCGGCAATGGGGTGCGAATTGTCATGCGATGAAGAACAGTAAAATCACATAACAAGTCGCACTGGTGTGAATGGGGGCTAAGTCTGTTGATTTTTAACTTCCTTTTTTTATTAAATAGTAATGGTGGCGATTAGCGACTTATAGCAGGACTGTGATATTACAGTGGACATTCTGACACTTTCTGGGAACCAGTGACAGTAATACAGTTATCAGTGCTAAAAATATGCACTGTCACTGTACTAATGACACTGGCTGGGAAGGGGTTAACATTAGGGGAGTTGAAATGGTTAACTATGTGCCTAGCCTGTGTTTTACTACAGTGTGGGAGGTGCTTTTACTAGGGGAAGACATGGATCCTAGCCTCTGCTTTGCAGAGACACCGGATCCATGCCTTCCCTCCTGACAGAACGGCGATCTGCCCTGTTTACATAGGCAGATTGCAGTTCTGTCTCTGAGGCTGATGATCGGCGGGTGCTGGCGGACAACAAGTCTGCGGTACCCGCTGATCGCACCCCCTACCTGGAAGTGCAGGACCATGTATATATATGTCATCCTGCACACAGCAGCCGCCCTATAGCAGTAAAACTGCTATAGGGCGGTCGGCAAGTAGTTAAAAAATAAACAAATGCAGCCACCACATCTAAGAATTGGTAAGCTGCAATATCTATATTTGTTTTGTTTTTGGGTTTAATACTGCTTTAATTGCAGACATCTTTTCCCTGGGGCATTTATACTTTCTATTTGATTTCTGAGCAGACACTGATAAGGATGTGGAATTGACAAGTGCAGATTATTAGCAGAGTGTTAAATCTGGGCCTGCATACAGGTTAATGACTTACATTTCTGCACAGATCTATAAGCAAAGGATAAAGTATATATGCAGCAGACGAATGGTCATGCAGAGCTGTAGATAAGAAGACTGAAGAAAGAAACCCCATACCTGTTAGTAGTAGAAGACATTTGTGTGCTAAGAATTGTGGAAGACCAGTGACAAAGAAGAGAGAGGTCACAGTTTCCTTGACAGATGTGAACACAGCATAGACTACAAAAAGTCCTTCTTTAGGCTCCAATAGGGCAAAGTCTGGCCTGCTCAGAGCTGAAATTATTCATTTCCTGAAGAAATAGGAAACAGATGTCATTTGTCTATTCTATAAAAAGCAGGAAGCATCAGCACCTCTTCATTTTCTAGCCACTTCACTGTATGTGTACACCATGGTGAACTCTTTACCATAGGGACAAATAAAAAGTACAGAACATTTGTCCATTCATTGTGTTAAACAATATTTATTTTTTGTGTATTTATTAAAAATGCAAATAAATCAATCCTCTCTAGTGTGTCAAATCATATATTCCATACCCATGCACCAACTGCAAACAGCAATGTTCACATTTGGTGATTTGTTATTATGTTTTTGATTTTTATACTGATGTGATACACAATTTGTTGATTTATTTCATGTATGTGGTACACTTTGTTACGTATTATTGCAATTGGTGCATGAGTATGTATCTGATTCCATGCACTAGATAGGATGGATCTATTTGCAGTTAGCACAGCATATTTTATAAATACACATTCTGTTGAGTGATTTTTTTTTTATTTCACTTCAAATGCCAACTGCTTAGAGTTAGGTGAAGGTTGCAGCGCAAGATAGCTTAATAAGTATTTCTTTTTTCATTACAGGTAACAATTTACACAGCGCTTTATATATATTGTACATTCACAACAGTCCCTGCCCTCAAGGAGCTTACAATACTAGTTCCCTAACTCACATTCATACACACAGTGCTTTCAAAAAGTATTCATATCCTTTGAAATTTTCCACATTTTCTCATGTTACAACCAAAAACGTAAATGTATTTGTTTGGGATTTTATGTGATAGACCAACACAAAGTGGCACATACAGTATCTCACCAAAGTGAGTACACCCCCTCACAATTTTGTAAATATTCTATTATATCTTTTCATGTATCAACACTGAAGAAATGACACTTTGCTACAAAGTAGTGAGTGTACAGCTTGTATAATAGTGTAAATTTGCTGTCCTCTCAAAATAACTCAACACACATCCATTAATGTCTAAACCGCTGGCAACAAAAGTGAGTACACCCCTAAGTGAAAATGTCCAAATTGGGCCCAAAGTGTCAATATTTTGTATGGCCACCATTATTTTCCAGCACTGCCTTAACCCTCTTGGGCATGGAGTTCACCAGAGCTTCACAGGTTGCCAATGGAGTCCTCTTCCACTCCTCCATGACGACATCACGTAGCTGGTGGATGTTAGAGACCTTGCGCTCCTTCACCTTCCGTTTGAGGATGCCCCACAGATGCTCAATAGGATTTAGGTCTGGAGACATGCTTGGCCAGTTCATCACCTTTATCCTCAACTTCTTTAGCAAGGCAGTGGTCGACTTGGAGGTGTGTTTGGGGTCGTTATGTTGGAAAACTGCCCTGCGGCCCAGTCTCCGAAGGGAGGGGATCATGCTTTGCTTCAGTATGTAACAGTACATGTTGGCATTCATGGCACTGACAGGCTGCAACCCTTCAACCTCTGCAGCAATGCTGGTAGCAACCAGTTCTCCGTTCGCACATTCCACTGTGTTAACTCCTAATGTGCTGGAAGGTGCAAACGGGGAAGCCCAGGGTAACTGTCAGCACAGAGACAGTACAGGGAACTTCACAGGGCTGTTTGTCAGCTGGTGAATTCTAATCCCTCCTGACCTCCCAGCAAGTGTGTGTGTGAATGCCTGTACCCTGTAGTGCACCGGATTAGTGCACTTTAGGTGAGTGAGATTATTTTTCGTTCAAAGTAGAGTTCCAGTCGATTTTTTGGTTATTAAAAGTCAGCAGCTACAAAAAGTGTAGCTGCTGACTTTTAATAAACACACACTCACCTGTCCCACGGTCCATCGACGTGGCCACCCTAACCCTCCATTCTGTCCCCCGCCTGTCCACGGCGCTGGCAATACTACTGTGGGCACCTGGCTGTGACAGCTTGCAGCTTCACAGCCGGGTGCACATGTCTCACTTCTCTGTCCTGAATGGCTGGGCAATCTTCTGGGACCTGTGACATGTCTCAGAAGATTGCAGGGAGGGAGGGGCCGCCTAGGCGGCCCGAGCAGAAGTGGAAGCTGGGTACCTGTCAAAACTAGGTACCCCCTAGTTTAAGGAGCATGTAAGGGCTCCTTAAAGCAGAAGTTTCACTTTTGGGTGGAACTCCACTTTAACAAAATATGTTTATACAGAAAGCACTATGACATCCCCAACCCTGGACTCCAGGAGGAGACCATCACCCCCCCCCCCCCAACCCTACCATGTACACACCACAGGGGATCCTCTACCTCTGATATTCCTCATCTGCAGGACTCCATGATGACCATCTTAACACCCTCCAAAACCATCCTTCAGTCCCCCCCTCACCCCCACCATTTTTATCTTTGAACTCTTCTATCCTTCTGTTCCTATCCATGGATTCCTCCATCTCCATACTCTTCCATCCTTCAGTTCCTATCTCCAGAATAATCTGGCCTTCCATGCTCTATCCATGGATTCCTCCATCCCCATCCTTTTCCATCCTTCAGTTCCTATCTCCAGACTCCTCCGGGCCTTCCATTCTCTATCCATGGATTCCTCCATCCTTTTCCATCCTTCAGTTCCTATCTCCTGACTCCTCCGGGCCTTCCATTCTCTATCCATGGATTCCTCCATCCCCAGACTCTTCCATCCTTCCTTTCTTATTCATGGATTCTTCCATCCTTCATTTCCTACCCCTCCCTCATATTCTGAACTCTTCCGTGTCCTTGCCCTGCTATATGCAGGGAGTGTCCTCTTTTTTGTTTTTTAAAGCAGATGAAATTTTAAAAATGGAGTTCTTCTAAATGCCTGAATTTTTTTTTTATGTAAATCATCGTCAGTAATCGTGATGCATCGCGGAATCATATTGAATCGCTGACCAGATAATCATAATGGAATCAAATCGTGAGACCAGTGAAGATGTGCACCTCTAATACATATGATGGGTTTTGAGTATGACCCAAACATATGATGGGTTCTGAGTCTGACCTATACATATGATGGGTTTTGAGTCTGACCCATACATATGATGGGTTTTGAATTTGACACATTAATAATCCCTGAGGACTGGTTAAAGCTGGCTATACATGGATTTTAATTTGGAATGATTCTGGATAAACTGGCCCAAATTAATTCCATGGGTGGGCTTGTCAGCACCACCCAGCTCAACAAAGGTTGATTTTTCAAATCTACTTTTGCCAAAGAAGCCAGGCAGAAAATTCCCAGCCATACAGAACCTGCATCAGATCAGATCTGCAGCAGTCAGAATACAATAGCCAGCACTGCAGATTCCTCTAACCATGCTCTTTAGAACAGATGGGGAAATCAAGTGATTTCTCTTGTTCTGTTCTGCAGGGCTGAGCAAGAGAAATTTTAATGTGTATGTCCAGCATAAGAATAAATGCCATAAAAAACGCTCATTTGACAGAGACAGAGAAATATCTTCTACTTGTTAATCGATGGATTACCTCACAGGGAGTGCTGTAAGCTCAGTAGATACTGAGTGAAAAACACAACATACCTATGTTTTGAACTATGGGAAGACCCCGGCAAAAAGTGCCACTCGATTGAGAAGACAAAATTAGTATACAGGGAGATTGATTTACTAAAGGCAAAAATACTGTGCACTGCAGTTGCTCTAGATCAGTGGTCTCCAAACTGCAGCCTGGGGGCCGGATGTGCCTTTTATCTGGCCCTTGGGGCACTATTTAATTCACTGACACCAACAATGGGGCACAATTCTTCCTAATGACACCAACGATGGGGCCCAATTTCTACCAACTACGGGCCCAATGATACCAATGAGGGGACACAATTCCTACAAATGACACCAAAGATGGGGCATTGTTTTCTCCAACTGATGTTGGGACATTTTCTATTCCCGTTGGCCACAGTCTGGCCCCCCTAAGGTCTGATGGATAGTAAACCAGCCCTTTGTTTAAAAATGTGCAGACCCCGGCTCTAGATCTTAAGGGAAGCTCTGCTGATTTATATCATCCAATCATGTGCAAGTAAAAATACTTTTTTTTTCCTATAATACGATTGAGGATTCTTTGCAAAGTGAAGCTTTGCCTCATTTGCTAAGCTCTAGAGCAGGTGCACTTGCAGTGCGCAGTGTATTTTCCTTTCGTAAATCAACCCCAATGTGCCTGGGCCCACAGACAGCATGCAGAACACACATCAATAACAAATAACAAATCATTAAAAAAAAAAAAAAAGTATAAGTATAAGTAAAGTATAAGTAAAAGTATAACTTAAAAATCAGATCTGTCATTTAGATAGGAAAAATGGCTGTCAAGGTAACAGCCAGGGCAAGGTGAGGAGGAGAAATCCTGCAATTCTCCGTATGTGTGTAAAATTAGCTGTATTTCATGGTATGGTCTGCAGGAATGGACCACCACTAAGGATATAGTCATGTATAGTATCTACTGGGATATTATCATAGCAATGTCTCTACAGGAAGGAGGAAGCATCGGATATAGTCTTGGCAGGGAGCCTGCTCTTCAAGAATGCCTGTGGTCAGCGCTGGGACAAGGGGTGGGCGGGAGGGGGCAGTTACCCTGGGTGCAATGGTTTACTGGGGGCGCCTTCCTTCTGTTACAAGGCTGATAGGACAGTGACAGTGGCAGTGATTTTGATAAGTAAGTGACTGCTGGGTGCAGGATCCCCTAAGCTTGCACATCATGAGTGGGGGAGAGGGGCGCAGTTTAGAGTTTTTGCCCTGGGCACTGGATGACCTTCTCCCAGCACTGCTTGTGGTATTGCATGTTATTATGTGAAACATTATATTAAAAAAATAATGTCAGTGCCTGAAAAAGATCGAAGAAAGCTGATCAAAACAACTAGTGGCCACTAAGTGAGAGTTTGGCAGCTTCCCAGTCTTTGCAAAATCAACACAATGCAGTATCATTCACAGACACCTTTTAACTTAGATCAATTTTAGAACTGATAGAAGCTCTCCAGACTACTCTTTGATCAGAAAGACTTTGTAAATGCATGCAGCTGTGTACATCGTACTTGATAAATGTCTTGGAAGTGATAAGCTGCCTTCTCATCACCCATGTTAACAACTGAAAGCCTGATGCACTGCACCGCAGCCACGCTGTTGCCAAGTGGTTGTGGAGTGGTCTCGTGCACTTAAATAAGTTATGTTTGGCGGCAGTCCTGCCTGTCAAATACAACAGGTGGTATATATTTCACCACACCACAACCATGGCAATGTCTACCAACATGGCTACTGGCCACATTAACTTGCGACTCTGTGATCAGGAAGGGGGGTGGGTAGTAAATATTGGTCGACCGATATATCCATTGGCAGAGCAGCGTGGCGCTTGATGCTTGCCAGAGCCGCTGAGTGTGTGAAACTGACATATGTAACTGAATGCAGAAGAGACCAGCAATTAAAATTGAGCGTTGATGTCGGGGGTGGGGTTGACCCCCGACAGCCAATGGGATGAGATCTGGGTGGGCCGCTATGTGTATGTGGCCCCACCTCCTTTATTAAGCAGCCCAATCATTGGCTGGTGTTTGATAGCTGCTGGGTCCCGCCCACCCCAACATCACTGCTGAATTTTGACAGACGGTCTCTCTCTGCATTCAGCTACATATGTCAGTTTCAGACACAGTTACACTATATCGGCTCAGTGTAAAACCTGCCAGTGCCAATCAGTGCCTCCTGCCAGTGCCAACCAGTGCCACCTGCCAGTGCCATTTAGTGACAACCAGTGCCATCTCAAATATCTCAGTGCCAGTCAGTGCCATCTGTCAGTGCCAGTGTCACCTGCCAGTGCCAGTCAGTGCCACCTGCCAGTGCCAATCAGTGCCACTTGTACTGAGGACATCAAGTGTGTGGTATAGTGACAGGAGCAAGCAGGGGGGAGTGGAGTGGGAGTGGTGAGTTTATGAGATAAAGGGAAAAAAAAAAAGAAAGAAAAAAAATCAGCTTAAAATATCGGCCACAAAAATCGGCATCATATAACATGGGCCAGAGTAAAACCCATACCGGTCGACCTCTAGTAGTAAAACCTCAGCCCTGTTTTGTCATACGTATTTGTAACAAGTGGTAACAATTCTAGAGAACACTAGTTAGAAAATAAAGGTAACTTATTGCTAATTCGTAAATTTCGTAGAGACCTAGAGTTCTCTAGAATTGCTACATTGTATATCTTGTTACAGACATACTGTATGTATTTCCTATGCTCCTCAGTTCCATCTAGTGGCCATAGTGCAGTATTTTACTACTGCCCATAATAAAGAACTTGCACAGAATGAATCCACATGCAGATTCACTAGATGAATGGCTATACCTTTTTTTTTTTTTAAATAGACCCAAAAGTATTGGCTGCTTGCTCTCATATTTGTTAAAGTATCCTCAGCATGAGCATTGTGCAAGTGAACATTAATATTACATATTATAATATGACATACTATATAGGGAAGGTAAAATAATTCTTTCTAGTCTCCAACAATGTTGTCTGTAGGCAAGAATATAGAGACTTTCACTACTAACCTTAAATATACTCAGTTACCAATTAGTGGCTCACAGACAATATTTTTTATTTAGAAGCATGGTCCAAACACTGTCTTTCAAAGAAAAAATGCATCTTATGAAAAGTTATGTGTAAGCTTCAGAGAAATAGGTAAAGGATGAAATTCAGGTAAACAATCACAACACTTGAACCTACACTGCGGGACATTTTCACGGCTGTGAACACATGCAATATTTCAATAGCAGCGCTCACCACGGAGATTAAAGGGGTAAAAACAGAGATCACTTTCTTACATCAAGATACACAGAAATTAAGAGAAAGAACCTCAGCTTTAGAGGGACGAGTGAGCTCCATAGAAGATGATATGGCACCCATGCAAAGAGATCTCACATATAACAACCATTTGCTCACACAACATACATCCCGTTTAGAAGATTTAGAGAACAGGATGAGGAGAAGCAATGTGAGAGCCATAGGTATGCCTGAACGTATGGAAGGGAAGAACCCTGTGGAGTTTATTGAAAAATGGCTGATTACTGCCTTCGGCAGGGAAGTGATTTCCCCGATGTTTTCTGTGGAACGTGCACATAGGGTCCCAGCCAGACCTCCGCAGCCAGGTGCCCCTCCAAGGCCCTTCCTATTTAAACTCCTCAATTACAAGGACCGGGATGTGATTTTACACAATGCCAGGTTGAAACCAGCTGCCTTAAAAGTTGATAATGCTAAAATATCACTCTTTCCCGATTTCTCTGCTGACCTACAAAAGCAACGAGCTAAATTCACGGATGTTAAACATCGCCTCAGAGATCCCGACCTCAAATATGCAATGCTGTACCCGGCCCGTCTGAGAGTTGAGGTACTGCGATCAGTACAATTCTTTGATAATCCATCTACAGCTGCACAATGGCTGGACCGGGAGGAGCAAACAATCCGTGAAGCTCACAATAGGCTCCCTGCACCATTGTGAAGGCCGTCCACTAAGGCTCAACCATAGAAGATCAACACGCTTTCAATCTTTCCACTGACTTCATATCAAGGCGGAGATATCCAACTACCTGTTTACAAAGTTCTGCTTTTAATTGCGGCTGTAGTTCTAGCTGCTGAGAAGTTTCAAGACACTGAAGTGCGCTTCCATTGTTGCCCCCAAGATGGTCTGGTACAGACCTCTACAGGTGTTTCGACAAGATTACAGGGCCCTGTTGGCCAGTTACGTTTTGTTTTTGTTCTTTTTTTTTTCTCTTTCTCTTTTCCTACTTACATTGGATATTTCACCATGGCCTCTTCAACATTTTGCTCGATAATTTTGGACTTTATTTACTCTAGTATAACGACATCTCCACAGGAACTGACCCCCCTCTCGCAAATATCGAAATGTACCTCAAGGATATTGCTCTGGTGGGTGTCTCGGTATACGGGATGCCAGGTGATATTGCTATCTGCTAATACAACATTCTCAGGGTATACTACTCCTTTTATCGTTATGTCATTACAATGTCTCAAATAACTAGAATATTGTTCTGGAATGTTAGGGGCCTTAATAACCCTGTTAAACGACTAGCCGTGCTGCAAGAGCCTGCAAGAGACTCACTTCCCCCCGTTGTCCACTCCGTCATTTGCACAAAGACAATTTTGTCACCAGTATCATGCCACATATTCTGTGTATTCGAGGGGAGTGAGTCTCGAGGGGAGTGAGTCTCTTGATCAGAAGAGGCACACAGTTTTCCTTTCAGGAAGTTAAAATAGACCCTGAGGGGAGCTATATATTCTTATTATGCTCCCTTTTTGGGACTAAATGCATATTGGCAGAGTTATATATTCCTCCTCCATTCTCAGCCACTCTTCTGATATTATTAGCAGATTACACATCCCGCTATCCGGGTATACCAATTTTGGCTATAGGGGATTTCAATAATTACATTGATTTGGAAAAAGATAAACTGAGTACCAGAGCTGGGGACAACGTGCAAAGAACACAGAGACCCACACCGTTTGCCCATCTCTTGTTGGAGATGGGCCTTACAGATGTTTGGAGAATGCATAACCCTGATGCTAAGGTGTATTCCTGTCAATCAGCCTCAATAGGAGGCCTGTCACATATTGATTTAGGTCTGTGTAATGAATGCATGTTGCCTATGGTTGAATCCTCGCAATATCATGTCAGACAGATGTCAGACCACTTCCTGCTCACGATAGACTTACGATTGGGAGCAGTCAGGGGTAAGGGCTTATGGAAACTAAACCCTTTCTGGCTATCACTTCTGCCGGATCCTGACCCGATCCCAGAACTGCTAACCTGCTTTTTAGACAAAATATAGGTTCGACGGATATAGACATGGTTTGGGAAGCCGTTAAGGCATATTTACGAGGACAATTTATTAGAGAGATCTCATATTAAAACAAAAACCAAGGAATGGGAAAATCTAGTGATGGCAGAAGCCCAAAAATCAGAAACACTTTACATAAATGACCCCAATGATAATACCAAAAGGGCGTGGCTAGCTTCCCAAGCTATGCTTAACCATTTATCACTGCAAATTGCAGAAAATAAAAGGTTCTTTTTGCAACAAAAACACTTTAAAGAAGGGGAAAATACGGGTCAAATGTTAGCGCTATTAGCCAAATCACAACAACAATCCTTACATATAGTGGCAGTAGCAGATGCACAGGGCACACCCTGCTACAATACACAAGCCATTATAGACATCTTTAGGAACTTTTTCCAGGATGTGTATTCATCAAAAGTTCACCACTCTTCCGAGGAAATCCACTAATTTTTAGATAAGTATCCCATACCCCGACTATCGGTAACAGACATGAACTCACTAAATGCCCCATTGACAGAGGAGGAGCTTTTGGAGGCACTGGCTCATACACAAAATGGGAAAGCACCAGGGGCGGATGGCTTACCGTCAGAAGTCTATAAGCGCTACACCGCACAACTCATACCTATATTACTACGAGTTTATAACAGGGCCTTTGAAACTGGGAATCTTCCTCCCTCCATGAATGAGGCAATTATAATAGTACTCTTGAAACCAGGTAAGAATGCCCTGTCCCCAGATTCATATAGACCTATTTCATTACTTACATTCGATGTTAAGCTACTGGCCAGAGTTCTGGCCAGTAGACTGGCCAAATGTATTCAAACAGTAATACATAGAGACCAATCAGGATTTTTACCGTCCAGGTCCACAGCCCAAAATCTACATAGACTATTCCTTAACCTGCAACTGCCCATAGTTAACCCAGGTAATAGAGCCATCCTATCTTTAGACGCAGCTAAAGCATTTGATAGCGTGGAATCGCCATATTTATGGGAAGTACTAACAAGATTTGGGGTAGGCCCCTCTTTTTTGAAATGGGTTCAGTTGCTATGCAATGCCCCATCGGCGAGAATATGTATTAATGGAAACATCTCAGAATCTTTTAGACTTTTTCGGGGCACACTGCAGGGGTGCCCTTTATCACCCCTGTTGTTTGTCCTGGCCCTTGAACCACTGGCCATACATGTTAGAGCCTCACAAAATATTGTTGGTTTCTGTAGTGGTCCCAAACAAGATGTCATCTCCTTATTTGCCGATGACACTCTGATTTAACTTGGGGACACGGATGGCTCTCAGAAGAACGTGATGCATTTAATTGCTGACTTTGGTGAGCTATCCAGTTTCAGCATTAACTGGAATAAATCAGTACTCATGCCCCTAGATCCCCTACTACAACCCCTACCGGACTGCGCAAGGGACATACTTACAGTGGGTGAGTTCCGATATCTTGGGATACAGGTGACACCAGACCCTAACCAATATCTTACTTTGAACCTAGCTCCCCTGCTACATAAACTCCGAATGAAATGCTCTACATGGGTGAAATTACCATTATCGGCTACAGGGAGGGCCAATTTAATAAAAATGGTATGGGCTCCACAACTGTTATATGTATTTCTTAATACACCCATATGGATCCCACCCATAAATGGTTTACTCAAATAGATGCTCAATTCAGGGACCTGATTTGGGGTAATAAACCTGTTTGTGTTTATTACCAGTATAGAGCCAGGCAATTGCGAGGCTTTGGATAACCCCGAGGGTACCGAAGGGAGAACGATGGATAGAATTAGTAAATAATAATATGTTGATATGGGAAAAAATCACCTACCAACATAGAAATGTCCTCAAGAAATTCTATTCAATGTGGCAACATTGGCTGGACACTCCGGGGTTAGGCCCAGCCCAATTGGTGAAAGATAGACTATTGCAGATGTAATTGATCAGTTAAAGGAGAAATTGCTAAGATGAATGTGTAAATTAACGTTCTCGAAATAATTGCCCATAGAGGTACCATGGTGAACAATTATAAAAGCATAGGAATAAGTAAGGATACATTGTCTTGTTCTCCATCTAAGTATGGTTTGCTGTTATTAAATTCCGTATACATATGGTTATCGTTATATGTGCAAGTTTTATAGTACTCCTTATGATACGAGACACACAGCCCAGATTGTTATTATATGGAATTGGAAATTTAGACACTACTGTCATAATAATTGGAATTGTATACATACAGCCTACTGTTCTAATATGTAAATCCATATGCTGCATAATGTATGTTATCCGACATAACTATCGTATTGACATTTATTGGCTGAAAAGTTACTGTGTCTGGCTGTATTGTTGATTGGTTTTTCAATAAACTTTGTTTGATTTAAAAAAAAAACAATCACAACACTAAAGCAGCCCAAAGATGAGTCATTTTTTCCTTAAAGCAGCGGGTTGACCACTGGACACCTTTGTTTGTCTTCCTCTAAGGTTGTGTGGCGTATCTTTTTCCTTGGCTGGATTCGACATCTGCTACCAGTGTCTCTGTTTGTGAGCTTATCACTTTTTCCACATCTCCCTGCCCCTTCACAGCACCCGGGGGAAAAATAACGGACCTTTTGGCAGTTTTTTCTTTTGTTATATATATCGCCATATACCAATACTTTATCTACCTTGCAACCCAACAACCACCATGATGGTGTGAGTTGGCCAGCATTTTGCAACTAATTATACTCTCCTGTGCCTCTCCTGAAGAAGCAATAATTTTGTCGCGAAATGCATCAAGACTAGTAGCACAGTTGGTCCAGATTAATGGTAGTCATTTCCATGGGGTACATATAGGTTCCATGGCAAGGTTTTTCCTGTGTGATTCTAGTGAAATATTATTCATGTATTGATGTTCATCAAACATTTCTTGTATTATATGTTGTTTTTAAATGTATGTCAATACATTTTTCATATTTTTTATATATTACGTTTGAGGTGTGACTCTTTAAAAGTCCCGTGGGCTAAATATTTTTTGTTGTGTGCATACTGGGACTCTGGAGTGATGAGACCAAGATAAATGTTTTTTGAACTGATGGCTTCAAAATTTTATGGCGTTGCAAAGGTGAGGAGCAAAAGATGCATGGTGCCTGCAGTGAAACATGGTGGTGGCAGTGTCCTTCTGTGGGGCTGCGTGAGTGCTGCTGTTGTTGGGTTGCTGCATTTCATTGATGGTATCATGAATTCACAGATGTACTGCTCTATACTGAAAGAGAAGGTGCTACCATCACTCCATGCCCTTGGTTGCCGTGTACTTTTCTAACACGACAATGATCCAAAACACACATCTAAGGTCACTGTTGCATTTCTGAAGATGAACAGGATGAAAGTGATTCAGAGGCCAAGTATGTCTCCTGATCTGAACCGAATCGAACATCTGTGGGGAATTCTGAAGAGTCATGTTGAGCAACACTCTCAATCCAGCATCCAGGCTCTAAAAGAGGTCGTTCTTGAAGAATGGAAAAAGTTTTTGCAATATGTTGCCAACTAGTTCATTCCATGCCTAGAAGACTTAGTGCTGTTCTTACAAATCATGGAGGCCATACAAAATACTGAATGTAGTAGTTATTTTTTGTGGGCTGTATTCATTTTTGCATCAACTAGTTTGAGTAAAACTGAAGATTTTGTAATCTAAGTTATATTATTAATCTTACTATCATGTAACGAGCTGAACAAATGTTCTATAAAAATAAGTTTTGTAAAAAAAAATTGGGAAATTGTTCTTGTGTTCATTGAGATATTGATTAAAACCTTACTTTTCAAAAGGGGTGTACTCATTTATGCTTAGCACTGTATCTATAAGGCCTATCAGAAGGACAGTCAAAAAGTTAAGGGCTGGGAGGCAGAGCGGAGAGCGGTGACTGAAGCGGTGACAGCTGAGCAATCAGCTGTCAGTTCTTAGGCTTAGAGCCCATGTGGGACAGCTGCAGCATCACACAGATGCAACAGCATAGAAATGTGTAAAAATGTTTTTTTTTTTTATACAGCCCACACTTCTCCCTTAAGGCATGATGGCAAAAAAAAATGTAGAGTTTATATACACTCATTTTAAGCTGAAAGGACATTTAGTGCTGCAATAGCATTCATTATCTTAGATGCCTCTGATGCCCCCCATATATTAATTTTTGAGTAACTAGCCTTTTAAAATAATTTTAATTTACTTGAAAACTGTTTTTGAATAAGGCCCTGATCAGGTCCGCCTGTCAGTTTTTTAGGCGGACCTGATGGTAAGGTCCATTCACCCCTATGATCCGGTGGATGTAAACGGACTTGTATCCACTTACATACACCTACCTTTGGTCTGATTCGGTCCGCTAGAAAAAACAGAAGGGGATCCATCCCCTTCCATCTACACAGATTGGATCAGAAGGTATTCGTGTATAAATGGACAGTGGAGTCAGCTCTGTTCTACATAAACTGACAGGACATGGATGGCTCATCTGCCCACTGTACTCTGATCAGTAGACAGTTCCCCTGCTGATCTCAACAAAGTCCACTCCATGTGAAAGGGGCTAGCTTTTAAAATAATGGTAACTCATTAAAATTTAGATTTCAATGAAAGTTCACTATATTGGGTAATACATTGGATTCAAGGTAGAAGGCAAAATTACTTTTGAAATGATCTTTGAGTTGCTGTTGTGCCAAAAAATAGCTACCTTTAATAACAATAGTATCTCAACAGAACAGATACAAGCTACGGTTCTGTAAATATGAATGTAAAGGCAGTTTAAAAAAAGGAAACAGTGACAGAGATACCACATCAGAGTTGTCTTACCAATAGATCTGTCTTTGTTAAATTCACCTGAAAGTAATTTTAGGCATTTTCCTGGTCCATATTTTGATTATTATATTTATTTCTATACATCTGAAAATGCTCCCTGTCACAGACCTAGCCGGGACAGAGGCTGTTGGAGAGGACTGTATGCAAGCCTGTTGCCTTTTGATTATGGGCCCTGGATTTTCAATGGAACGGTGCTCTTTGTGGGGTGCATTAGAAATCCAGTCTGAACTGTATTAATCGGACTCAGTCGTGTATATATTGTATGGGGACTCCTTACTGTAGATTTGTGTCCCTGAAGAGGGAGGGGGGATTCCTCCAGCAGCCCCCTGCTGATAAGACTGATTCATTCTGTTGGGACACATCCTGTGAGGAGATGCTGGTGTTATCAACCTGTGTTTATGTTAATTGAGAGAGCTGATCACATTAGCCACCAGCACTGGCTAATAGACGAATGGTCTAGGCTGAGGAGGGGGGAGATTGTTGTTTGTATTGTTAATTGTAATTAGCTCCAGCTATTGTGTTTATATTAATGTGTGAAGCTCGGTGCCCACAAGACTGTCATCTGGTCTGGGTACATTTTGTAGTAAATTAGCTCATGTTAATTAGGTTAGCTTTGAGTCATCCCTGCTGTATAAAGGTCTGTGAGATCTCAAATAAAAAGTTAGTTCTGATGTACTCCAAGACTGGTGTTGTCTAGTTCTTGGGGTTCCTATAGCCAGATCCATTGGACTCGTGTTCCAGAACTTAGGAAGCGGTATATAACGGAAGCACTCAAGCGGAGTGTGGGGCATTCCGTGACATTGGTGGCAGCAGTGGGATAGCTTCCTACAGTCTGGGACATCCAAACTTCCATCTGGATCCAAGGTCCAGATAGCAGGAGAGGAGAGGTACAGATACCAGCCGCCATGGATGAGGAATTCAGAAGGAGGTTGCGAGAGATGCAGATACAGCACAGAGGACCAGTATCGGAGCAGGTCCTGCTGGGATGGTGTGATTCTATTCACTGCAAACTCTGGAAGGAAGCGCTAGCCCGTGAGCAGCGACACCAGGGAAAAGTTCTCCCCTCCATCGAGGAAAGGTACTGGTCGCAGTACGGACTGCGGGTTCGGTTTTTGGGAGAAAAACCACACAAGAAGCAGACAGCTGAATTAAGCAGGCTGGTCTGGGCAGAGATAAAGCTGGATGAGAGCTACAGAGCCCTCCGGTGGCATGTATCCCAAGCATGTCCCTGGATAGCGGATGACAGCCCAACGGAAGGCTTAAGCTACGGCGGCTTGGGACTGTTGTTTGTGAAGCTGACAGGGGACCCTAACTTTGGGAGTGATTTGGAGCGGCGGGTGGACGAAATCATGGATTTCAGAGAAGGGCTACTGAACATTTCGGAAGTGCACTGGGCACAGGAAGATTTGGAGTTTCTGGCCGTTCAGGAATGGGAGCTAGAGATCGCCTACAGACGGCTGCTAGACATTGCTCAGTGCCAGGGCTGGGCTCCCTTTGCCTGGGACTATCAGGAAATACCAGCTGAAGATCTGGTAACTGAACAGAGGGTCCAAGACCTCTGTCCCACACTTTTACCAATTCCAGAGACTGGGGATTTAATAGACGTTTCTGTAGAGGAGGAACCACCTGGCAAACCCCCAGCAGAAGTGCTGGCAACCGGACAGAGGGTCCAAGACCTCTGCCCCACACCTGCAGCAATTGTGGAGGCTCAGGCTGAGAAGATGGCAATCACTTCCCAGCAGCAGATACAGGGGGAGAAGGGAGAGGAGGTGTGTGTTGTCCCTCCCCAACAGTTGGCCAGGGTGGAGGAAGTGGGCTTTCCTCCCCAGCAAAGATCCGTGTACCTGGGAGACAGTACCATCGACATGTCGTCCCAGCAGCCAGATGAGGGAATGGAAAAGGAAGCAGCCGGCTCACCTCCCCAATGGCAGCTACACAGTTTGGGAGTGGAGGAAGCCAGCCTCCTGCCCCAACAGTTAGCCGGAGCAGAGGATGCGGAGTCCCCAGCAGAAGTGCTGGCAACAGGGCAGAGTGCTACCAACCTCTGCCCAGCACCGGCAACAACTACAGAGTTCCAGGGAGGCGGGGTAGTCGGCCTCCCTCTCCAACAGTTAGCCGGAACAGATGGTGTGGGGTTTCCAGCAGAAGGGCTGGCAACAGGGCCGAGGACTGCTGGACTCTGCCCTCAACTAACAGAGGATGGATTTCCTGTGAAGGTGGATGGGACTTCAGTCTCCACCTGTATACTCCAGGGATGCTGGGCAGTGGGCCCAGATCCCCAACAGCATGACAGAGTGAGCCCAGACACCCTGTCCTCTCTCCAGCGGCAGAAAGGATTCCAGGGAGAAGAGCCAGTCCAGGCCTCTCCCCAGCGGCAGATATGTTCTCTGAGAGAGGCAGAGGTTGGCTGGGTGAGTAATGCTTTGTTTGGAACAATTTATTTGGGGTACTGTGTGGGTACAGGCAGTAGAGGACTGGAGCTGTTTACTAACTTCGGAGTCAACCCGTCTGGGGTCTCCTCCTGTGTTAGTCTCCTGCCGAAAGGGGAGAAATGTCACAGACCTAGCCGGGACAGAGGCTGTTGGAGAGGACTGTATGCAAGCCTGTTGCCTTTTGATTATGGGCCCTGGATTTTCAATGAAACGGTGCTCTTTGTGGGGTGCATTAGAAATCCAGTCTGAACTGTATTAATCGGACTCAGTCGGGTATATATTGTATGGGGACTCCTTACTGTAGATTTGTGTCCCTGAAGAGGGAGGGGGGATTCCTCCAGCAGCCCCCTGCTGATAAGACTGATTCATTCTGTTGGGACACATCCTGTGAGGAGATGCTGGTGTTATCAACCTGTGTTAATGTTAATTGAGAGAGCTGATCACATTAGCCACCAGCACTGGCTAATAGACGAATGGTCTAGGCTGAGGAGGGGGGAGATTGTTGTTTGTATTGTTAATTGTAATTAGCTCCAGCTATTGTGTTTATATTAATGTGTGAAGCTCGGTGCCCACAAGACTGTCATCTGGTCTGGGTACATTTTGTAGTAAATTAGCTCATGTTAATTAGGTTAGCTTTGAGTCATCCCTGCTGTATAAAGGTCTGTGAGATCTCAAATAAAAAGTTAGTTCTGATGTACTCCAAGACTGGTGTTGTCTAGTTCTTGGGGTTCCTATAGCCAGATCCATTGGACTCGTGTTCCAGAACTTAGGAAGCGGTATATGACGGAAGCACTCAAGTGGAGTGTGGGGCGTTCCGTGACACTCCCTCTGGTGGTCATTGGTATAACAGGAGAGGAAATTTGCACCCACTCTTAATAACTGTGGAGCTCAGTTAAGATATACTCTACAACAACAGGTTTTGCTTTAGCTCCTATATTTGTTAGCATTAAAGGCATAAAAAAACAGACCTCAGGACTCTTAGGCTTGCCATAGATTTGAGGGACATTAGAAGTGCCTAATCTAACTATCATCAGTTTAAAAACATTAAAGTGTTCCATAAACTTTTACATTTACATCAGCTGAGCTTATGCAGTATCTCTTTGACAATGGAGAAAGAGGATCAGTAAGGATAAGGGACTCTTTCAGTGCCCAACAAC
Organism: Aquarana catesbeiana; assembly: GCF_042186555.1. NCBI lineage: Eukaryota > Metazoa > Chordata > Amphibia > Anura > Ranidae > Aquarana > Aquarana catesbeiana. The sequence continues at coordinate 498,248,068 of NC_133324.1, read as the reverse complement.
AGCAACTAAATGAGATGCTTCAGGCATTTCAGGCGACTGATCTCTTGTATTGGGTACCTCTGCCTTAGGGCTCATTCACACTACATGCAAGACCTGTGGTTTTTTTTGCACTAGAAAAATGCAGGTCTCTGTAGAAGCGCACGTTTACACTAGAACAGAGCCCTCAGGTGCAGGGCAGTAAAATGAATGCTGTAGGCATTTTTCCACAACAGACCGATGCTCTGCTGAAGTCTCAGTTTCTCTATCTGTTTCTACACACCTGGACTGTCTACCCTCTGCTTGCTGCCTGCCTTGACCCAGCTTGAACCTGGCTACTCTCTTGTCTGCTGCCTACTTGTTGCCTACCACGACTGCCTAACTACCCTTTGCTTGCTGCCTGCCAAGTCCCCTGCTTGTACCTGACTACTCTCTGCTGCTCACCTGCCTCAAATCCTGCTTAGATCTGATTACTCTCTGATCTTCTGGCTCTGCAACAGCCCCTATGTGGATGGTGAGGCAATCCCAGGGGCAGTAACCTAGTGCCAGTCTACAGCATAGAAAACTGCAGGTCACTGCTTCATCCCTTGCAGGATGCTCTGGTAAAGACTGACTGGTATCTAGACCACGCTTCCTAAATGAGCCCCTTTCAGCTTGCAGGGAGTGCCCTAAAAAGTGGACATTTTTAGCCCAAACCAAAGACAGTATTTCAGGAGAAGAACCTCATAACAACTGTGAATCATGGTGGTGGAAATCTTATGATTTTGGTTTCTTGCTGTTTCAGGGCCTGGACAGTTTGCAGTCAAACCAACTATACATTCTGCATCATATCATGATTGATGGCCATCTGTCCAAAAGTCAAATTTGAATCGTAAATAAGTCTTTCAACAAAATAATAATCCAGAGCACGCTTAGCAAATCTGCCAAGGGATGGTTATGCACTGCCCTAGTCAAAGCCCTGATTTGACTTCCATTGAAATTTTGTTGGGGGGATTTTGAAACAGACAGTTCAAGGAAACCCACGAACATCTTGAAACTGAAGGAATTTTGCACGGAGACATGTTCAAAAAAATCCACTGTATTGATGTCTGAGACTACACAAAAACAGTTACAGAAAATGCATATAAGAAGTCATTTCTGCTGCCACCTTTAGGTGCCACCTGTACAATTATTGCTTTCACAGTACACTGTTACATCTATTAATATATTTGTTAAATACATTATTAAAAAATAGAAAATTTTCCTTGTGTTTTTTTATTCAAGTATATCACCTTTATCTGTATGCACCACATAAATAATGATCTAAGGGTTGTTCAAATATGTTGAAAGAGTCAACAATTTCCTTTGGGTGTACCTAATTTTTCACCTGACTGTATATCTACAGCCACCAAAAAGATTGTAGCATCCCTTAAATTTTACACAGCATGTGTGTATTTATCATGTATCCTGTAGTGCGACATATAATAACACATACATATATATATATATATATATATATATATATATACACACAGTTGAAATAAAAAGTATGTAAACCCTTTTGGGATGATATGGATTAGTGTAGAGGTTCATACTTTTTCCACCTGCACTGTGAATGTTTACATGGTGTGTTCAATAAAAACATGGTAACATTTAATTCTTTGTGTGTTATTAGTTTAAGCAGACTGTGATTGTCTATTATTGTGACTTAGATGAAGATCAGATCACATTTTATGACCAACTTGTGCAGAAATCCATATCATTCCAAAAGGGTTCACATACTTTTTATTGCAAATATATATATATATATATATATATATATATATATATATATATATATATATAGTCCAAGGTAATGCATCAAACTAAGAGAACATAGCTATAATTCCTCTGTGGCACAACAAGCAAGACTGCAGCAGTTCTGCACATCCCGGTTCAAATACACCCAGGTACATTACAGGGTCCCCTCCCCAGTGGACCCCTGTGGGGTTTAGTGGGAAAGGAGGCATGGAAGTCTTGAATAAGAGCAGGAGCAAATCTTTGGCTGGGACCCAGGAACAGTCTGTGATGGGATATCCCTTCCAATGTACCAGATACCGTCTTCTAGAATCAAAAAACTTATTTTGTCCATCAACAAGAACAGGAGGAGGTAGCTGTTAGGTTCTGGAGTAGCGATTGAAAATTGCCTTTTTGAGGAGGGAAACGTGAAATACAGGGTGAATACGGGGTGAATCCAGGGAGAGAAGGGCAATTTCAACCGATAGGACACTGGCCCGACTCGAGCAATAATTCTGTAAGGACCGATGAATCGAGGGACCAATTTGGTAGAAGACTGTTTCAGTCTCACGTATTTGGTTGACAGCCAAACTCTGTCCCCCACCACATATGGAGGTATATGGCGTCTTCGTTTGTTGGAGAAAAGCGCATACTTGCCTGCTGACTTCCGTAGTAATAAGCAAATCTTTTTCCAATGTAGCAGAATATTTTTCACCCGCAGATCTGCTGCTGGTACACCAGAAGAAGGCTGAAGTAGAGGAAAAGTCTGAGGGTGATAGCCTAGGGCTGCGTAGAATGGTGTGGTATGAAGAGCACTGTGCCAACTGGAATTAATGGCGAACTCAGCCAAAGGCAAATACTCAGACCAGTTGGAGTGTAAGGCATTGACATAATGTCGAAGATAGGTTTCTAGGGTCTGGTTCATGCGTTCGGTTTGACCATCTGTTTGAGGGTGATGTGAGGTAGAGAGTGAGAGTGTTACTCCCAGTTTCTTTCAGAATGCTCTCCAGAATCGGGAAACAGACTGGGATCCGCGGTCTGAGACGACATTGGTAGGTATGTCATGATATCTCACAATATGGGAAAGGAAGAGGGTAGACAGTGCTTCTGCTGTAGGTAATCCCGGGAGCGGCACAAGTTGGACAGGCAGCCACATAGTCAGTAACATCCCTTTTCATATGAGGCCACCAGACATGACGTTGCAAGGTCTTAAGAGTGATGGTAACACCAGGATGACCGGATAACACACCATCATGAGCCCAGAGGAGTACATGTTTTCTGAGGCTAGGGGCTACAAACAGGCGACCTGGTGGTATCCTCAAGCCTTGGGGAACACGATTCTTGGTTTCTTGTAACTGTTGGGAAAGAGCCGTAGAGATCTGTGCAACAATTTTGTGAGGTGGGATTATATACTGCTCGGTAGGTTGATCTTCTTCAGAGGTAGCGAACTGTCTGGAAAGAGCATCATCTTTCTTGTTTTTATGCCCTGGCACATAAGAAAGAACAAAATTAAAATGGGAGAAAAACAGAGCCCATCGAGCCTGACGTGAGTTCAAACGTCTTACAATCTGAAGATACAGCAGGTTTTTATGGTCAGTGAGGATAGAAAAAAAAGGCTTGGGAGCCACTTCTTCCAGAAGATGTCGCCATTCAGACAATGCCAATTTGATGGCCAGTAGTCCTCAGTATAGCCACCAAATTTTTTAGGCAGGGGAAGCTTGGGTTGTACAGAAGAGGTGTTTTGGATTGGAGCAGGAGTCTGGACCGTTGCAGAAGGACCAGGCAAGCAAGATTTAAGCATAGTGCAAAGTTCATCTAACTTGGCGTCCAGGGAAGAAAGATGCTGTTCATGAGCTCCAATCAATTGTCCCTGACGTGAAATCACCTTAACAATCTCAGCAGGGTCCACTGCCATTGTGGTCCATTTGTAATGTAAGGTACCTGTGATAGGTAGTGTCCGAAGTGGAGCTTGTGTGCTGAGGATTCAGGCGAAAATTTAGTCAGGTTGATCAGGACGGCAACAGATCAGGCAAAGTGGTACACAATCGAAATCCAGAGATTGGTCAGGCAAGCGAAGGTCATACACAAGCTGGCGGTGAAGTACAAAATCAGCAGGCTAGAGAGTAGTCAGGAATTCAGGCAGAAGTTCAAACATGGTATTCAGAGTCAAAACACCCAGGAAGCTAGTCCAAACAAACGGGCACTGAGAGATAGGAAGTGCTGCTATTTATGGACTGCTTTGATTGTAGATTGTCCACAGCTGGCAGCAGGTGGGGCTAGTGAGTGCAAGATAATGCATCAAACTAAGATAACAGCTATAACTCCAGAGCTCCTCAGTGGCACAACAAGCAAGACTGCAGCTGGTTCAAATACACCCAGGTACATGACAACAAGTGATATTAGTGTTGAATATTAGATACGGATGCTGTATAGGCGAGCTATTGTCCTGTTGTCTTATGATACGAATGATGGACACATTGCCGACTCCTGATTGGAATACTCACCTGTATACATCTACGGTTATGTTTGTCATGATACTATACCTTTCCTGACTGTCCTTTGTTCTTTTTTTCTGAAAAACTAATAAAAATTATATTTGAAAAAAAAAAAAAAAAGAAAAGAATCGCCCCCCTTTAAAATAATTATATTTTGTTGCTTTGCAGCCTGAAATTAAGACAGCCGTTTTTAGTTTTATCCAGCTGTATTTAGGGCTCTACACTACAGCTTCTAAACTTGAGTTTAGGAGCTTTTGGCGTTTTTTTGACAAAGCTCCTAAACTCAACTCCATAAAAGCCTATGAGGTTTATGCACTATAGCACCTAGTCGGCAAATGGGTGAACAAATGGTCACAAGCGGCAAAAATCCATAGGAAACTACTAAATCTAGTCAGAAAAAGGTATTTACTATAGTCGAAAAAGGTATTTACTATAGCACGCAGGGAATAAATAGTCACAAAATCAAATTCACTCTAGATCACATAAATCAATGACAGACTAAATCAGTAGTCATGGTAGAAGCAGGGGAATTGCACATGGAAATAATGTTTAGAGAATAATCTCATAGATTAAATGGTTCCTAAACATGTGGTATATTGTTTGGAGATGATTTGCTTTAAAATTTCTTGAAATATGGTTGTAAAAGCAGAAATATGCTTGAAAGTTTGAGAAGAGATAAATTCCCCCTGTTTTTAGAACTCTGTACTAACAACTGAGCATGCCCAGACTGAAAACTAGTCACAATCCTACTCTCATTTCGTTTTAGCCCCTTGCTATAGTAAATTCCCTATGTGGGAATACCAAACAAGCGTTCACGAACGGGAATTTATTATAGCTAGCAAACTATGTACTGAGATGAACTCTTTAATTCCTAAAATAAATTGTTTTGGCTGGGTTTTTATGTTGCTTTTTTTTTACAATGCTAGTAATGTGTAATGTTTTTCTGTTTTTGGAACAGATATTATTCTCTCTCTAATAGATAGATAGATAGATAGATAGATAGATAGATAGATAGATAGATAGATAGATAGATAGAAATTCTTTATGCATTCTCTGCAGTATATATACTTGGGTATATACTGCCATGTGCATTGTGAAAAATCTTTTGTTACACTAAGCATGCTTAGCCACTTTGCCACTTGAGCCATATCTCTGGATACACTGAGCATGCTCAGAGACTTAGCTGTTTGACATCTGATAAGTAAATGGTAGATAATGCACTTGTTGCTCTCTAGCTCATATACATCTAAACCAAAACTCCCACAGCTGTCTTAACAAACCACACACAATACCATTGATGATGCAAATTTAAAATGAGTAACAATTTTGTGTGTTGTTTATTATTTCCAAATGATCAATATGTGTACCAACATCATTAATCAAAATCAAAATGTCATTACCAAAATTCAGAAGGTAACATCACTATTCTACACTTACACACCAATAAACACCAAATATCACAGAATAAAACAAGAAACAGAGCTCCTGCCTGATGTAATTCCACCATCTATAGGCAAATCCCTAAAGAAATGTAGTATTTAGGTGTATGAGGGTTTCACCACCATTGCAAATCTTGCCATATGTGTTCCATTGGGAAGGACAAGAAACAGCCTTGTACATTCCACACCAGCACCAATTGCAGCCTCTTACCAAGCAAAAAAGCCCCAAGCAAAATTAGATATGGTCCTATAACAGCATACTGACAGTAATGAGCCATGGAACCAGATGGCATATCACAGAAACAGGTTGGTCAATGGCACTCAGGACTTCCAGGGTACATCTGCATTGATTAACTTGTTTGCACCCCAGGGACTTAGGGCTGCTTAACACCACAGAGATGGAGGCTCTATGCATGTGGCAGCACAGTGGCTAACTGGTTAGCACTTCTGCCTTGCAGCATTGGGGTCGTTGGTTCAAATCCCAAACATGCCTCTATCTGGTTAGAGGTGTTTATGTTCTTTCTCTGTTGTGGTGTTATAGCTTCTTTTTCACAAGTTATTATATTTCTGACGGGGTTCACATAATGGAATCAAAATAAATGACATTATAAAAAAAGCGAGTGTGGGTTTTACACCAAATCTAGAACAGTTTTTTGCCCACCCCATAAACACCATTTTTAAAAATAATTATTTAGTGTAATAAGCGTATTGAAAAGATGTGAAAAGATGTTAGCGAACATGAATTTATTGCAATTGCGCATATCTTTTCGCAATGGCACAACTGGTTGCCCGGTTCGGCTCCTGGCCTGGAAACGCATCCTTGTGTGTGTGGAAGGACATTCAGATGCACTTGGAAGTGTTAGTGCTGCTCAGAGTTGTCAGCAAGTTAACATGATAAGATCACTTTTTTTTCTCATGACATGTTGCTGATTTGCAAGGTAAGTGTGGGATATATCTTGGTGTTCTCAGGGTTTAGGGGGATGTAGTGTTTGGAATTTTATGTTTAGTGATCCTCAGAACACACGCCACTTCCTGATTCTATGCACAGTAGACTCCCTGCATTTGTACATGTACAATGCTTCATCTCTTGCTGGTATGTAGATATTAGACATGGAAGGCATTCATCAGCTGACCTCATCAGCGCACACCTGTGACTGTGTTCCCTCCTTCCAGCAGATCCCAACCCAGCTAGGTGCACAGTTTTTAATACAATCAGTGATCACTGGTCTCACTAAATACAGACATTTTTTTTCTTAAATTCATCTTGCATAGATCTGTTCATTTGGAGAGTTCAGGAAATGAGAGATCAGATAATAGCCTACAGTATATTGATAGAGCTGAAAACAGGAGAAGTATGTCCTTGTACAATCTCCTTTAGATCTGTTTTGGGAAATCTAAAAGAGATTGTACAGGGCTTGTACAATCAGATTGTATAGTGTATGGCCATCTTTAGCCACCTAAAATTAACTAGTTGCTAACTACTTCTAATCCTTGTTTGCTTTGCAACATTTTCAAAATACAAATCCACTTCAGTAACATTTAGAAAGTTAGGAGTAGCTCCTAATTGTGTCCAGGGAACTCTACGTAGCTTTGTGGAGTGGAGTGGAGTGGGGCTGCCTGCCACAAGTGGGTGTAACAACACGAATTTGATCAGCGTGGGGGTCCCCCCAATCCAAACCACGCTCTTAGGTCTCTATTATATGAAAAATAATTGTCAATGTCTAAATATAATTTTATTAGAATGTTGACTTCTAGTTACATACAGTATCTCACAAAAGTGAGTACACCCCTCACATTTTTGTAAATATTTTATTCTATTTTCATGTGACAACACTGAAGAGTGTACAGCTTGTATAACAGTGTAAATTTGCTGTCCCCTCAAAATAACTCAACACACAGCCATTAATGTCTAAACCGCAACAAAAGTGAGTACACCCCTAAGTGAAAATGTCCAAATTAGTCCCCATCAGCCATTTTCCCTCCCCGGTGTCATGTGACTCGTTAGTGTTACAAGGTCTCAAATGTGAATGGAGAGCAGGTGTATTAAATTTGCTGTTATCGCTCTCACTCTCCCATACTGGTCACTGGAAGTTTAACATGGCACCTCATGGCAAAGAACTCTCTGAGGATCTAAAAAAAAGAATTGTTGCTCTACATAAAGTTGGCCTAGGCTATAAGAAGATCTCCAAGACCCTGAAACTGAGCTGCAGCACGATGGCCAAGACCATACAGCAGTTTAACAGGTCTGGTTCCACTCAGAAAAGGCCTCGCCATGGTCGACCAAAGAAGTTGAGTGCACATGCTCAGCGTCATATCCAGAGATTACTGGAACCATGTCCTGTGGTCTGATGAGACCAAGATAAACTTATTTGGTTCAGATGGTGTCAAGCGTATGTGGCGGCAACCAGGTGAGGAATACAAAGACAATTGTGTCTTTCCTACAGTCTAGCATAGTGGTGGGAGTGTCATGGTCTGGGACTGCATGAGTGCTGTCGGCACTAGGGAGCTACAGTTCAATGAGGGAACCATAAATGCTAACATGTACTGAAGCAGAGCACGATCCCCTCTCTTCGGAGACTGGGCCGCAGGGCAGTATTTCAACATGATAACGATCCCAAACACACCTCCAAGACGACTACTGCCTTGCTAAAGAAGCTGAGGGTAAAGATGATGGACTGGCCAGGCATGTCTCCAGACCTAAACCCTATTGAGCATCTGTGGGGCATCCTCAAACGGAAGGTGGAGGAGCGCAAGGTCTCTAACATCCACAAGCTCTGTGATGTCATCATGGAAGAGTGGAAGAGGACTCCAGTGGCAACCTGTGAAGCTCTGGTGAACTCCATGCCCAAGAGGGTTAAGGCAGTGCTGGAAAATAATGGTGGCCACACAAAATATTGACACTTTGAGTCCAATTTGGACATTTTCACTTAGGGGTGTACTCACTTTTGTTGCCAGCTGTTTAGAAATTAATGGCTGCGTGGTGAGTTATTTTGAGGGGACAGCAAATTTGCACTGTTATACAAGCTGTACACTCACTACTTTACATTGTAGCAAAGTGTAATTTCTTCAGTGTTGTCACATGAAATTTAAAATATTTTCAAAAATGTGAGGGGTGTACTCACTTTTGTGAGATACTGTATGTTTATGCTTTCATCATGGTACTACTATAAAGACTCAGACCATGGGTTCAAATCCCAAGCATGGTATTACCTGCTTAAATTTTAAACAGCCTAGTATGCTGAAAATAGACGAACACCTAATTGCCACTACCACATCAGCATGGTTGTTTCCATAATTTGGTATGTTATTTAGCAAAAATATTATTGTGTGGCAATAAAATAATCAAACACTAGTAAACAAGCAGGGTGTTAGTATGGTTGAGATTTGAACTCATAATCTAAGTGCTTTTTGTTCATGAGTGCAGACCACTAGGCCAATGTGCTGAGTATGATTAGACTTACATAATAGATTAGTATGAATAAAGAATGAACATAGATAATTAGAACTCTATAGTATCCTAACAAACAAATGTAACATAAAAAAATGTTTACCATATAACAGATATGTAACTGTAAATTATAAATACATGTAACATGTAACCTCACAGAATAGCAGACATTACTCTGTAATAATCATTCAGAACAGCATTCGTTAGCAAAAGAAGAAAATACATGATTGTACACACATTATTATTATTATACAGGATTTATATAGCGCCAAAAGTTTGCGCAGCACGTTAGAGCTTGCAATCTAGAAGGGAGGGTCAAGTGGAAACAAAAGGTAATAACTGTGGGGGATGATCTGATGGAAAAAAAGAAAATACAGTTGTTAGATGTGGGTAGGATAGGCTTCTCTGAAGAGAAGGGTTTTCAGGTGAGCTGATGTCAGTGATCATTTGAAGTCACGAGCGGTGACAAAACGCGTAGGGCGTGGCAGAGAGCAGACTTTACCGGAAGTCACGTAAGGAGGCGCCTCGGACGCCGCTCCTTCAGTGTTTATGCTTTTAACTTTGCTTTTTATGTAAGAGACCACTTTTTAAGATATAAATAAACAAGTTGATTTATAATACTAAACTATTGGAGGCTTCCTCTCTTCTCCCCCACCTCCCATCGGGCCGGCGCAGCCTAGGTGGAAAAATCCCTTTCTTTTTTAATAGGAGCCTGTCAGGTTGAGAGGATAATTCAGCCATCACCATACCAACATGCTGGAACGTATAACACCATTTTAAAGCTACACATTGATGCCTGAATTCCCTTCTTTTAAGGTGAGAGTTTAGAGAGCCTGTTTGAGCCGGCAGTCTTTATATGAGGAACAATACCAGCATTACCATCGTATATGTATATCTCTCTATTAGGGCTGAAACAACTAATCGATTAATCGACAACTAATCGATTATGAAATTAATCGATTACTATTTTCATAATCGATTAATCGGCCAGTAACATAATGGGGTTAAAAAAAAAACCCCATTATGGTAATAAACGTCTTAGACCTGGGTTACATCTATGTGTTTTTTGGTGCTTTTTGCAGAAATGTACTACAGTTCATGTACATGGTATCCTATGGGACACGTTCACATCTATGCTTTTTTCAGCCACTGCATATTTGGAAAGGGTCAGGGACTTTTTTTTTTTTTAAACGCAAAACAGTGCTTTTTTGGTTCAATATACTTCAACGGAGAAGCTGCTAAAAGGCATGTAATGCGTTTTTGCAGCAATGTGTGTTTTTTAATCTGCCCATCAACAAATTCTCAAAAAAAAATGCAAAAACGCAAATCGCAGCAAAATCCTGTGTGCAAAAATCACAACGCACAGTAAAAAGCACTGCAGAAACGGATCAAAAGCAATTTGCATAGGTGTGTACTGAGCTTTATGCTGGCCATATGGATCAATTTTCAGAGGAGAATATTCAGACGAAAAATCTTTGTACATTCACTGAATGAAAGAATGTTGTTTTCCCTTGTTTTTAACATTTTGTTTTTAAAATGAATGAAATTTCTGAACGAAAACCACATACACTGTCACAACCACAAAATTCCTTTCACCAAGAAGTTTTCTATTATTTCTCGATTTGATCCCACTAACGATTAGAAAATCAAACAAACGTTCTTAAAATGACAATTTGTTTTTGAAGGAAGGCATTGTTTTTTAAATAAAAAAAATTGATCTCTGAGTCTGATGATATTTACCAGATTCACCCTTTAATAGTATATCTCCTCTAATTGTATATACAGTATATCTCTAATAGTATATACAGTATATCTCCTCTGTCTTATTCTCAGAATGGATTAGATATTTTTCTCCCTAACCATAAAGTTGGTAATTTATATTTACCACTGCATTGAGATATTTAAGAATAAATTTCCTTTTTTTTTTAAACTTTACATATTAAACTAAATTATACACCACACTTTTTTTTAAGGTTATTAACCGAATAATCGATTAATCGAAACAATAATCGGCCAACTAATCGATTATGAAAATAATCGTTAGTTGCAGCCCTACTCTCTATTTATCCAATCCCAGTGGATATAATTCACTTTTATGAACTTTTTTCGCAATATTTATTCACTTGGACTTTTTTGAAGTGAATTATTTTGGTTTTGCATTTTTGCACAATATTACATACTATTTGGATATGAGCAATTTTTCTGTTTTTTTGATTGATGAACTTTTTTATTCCAATATTGATTCACTTTGAGTGGTTTTTTTTTTTTTGGACTTTAGTATTTTGTTTCTGCACATTTATGCACAATATTACACTTAATATTGAATGTGAGAATTATATGTGAGTCATTTAGTTTTTTATGATAGATTTGATGCACGAAATCTTTCCACTGTTATGTTTTTTTGAGTGTAATGTGAACACTATTTGATTTTGCTGCAATCTTCGTTTAAGATATCATCATAATTATTACACGTTTTGAGTGCTTTATGTTTATTATTTTTTGTTTATTTTTTGTGATTGTCACCACATTCATTTGTATCTCACTATAAGCATGAAGGACAACACCATTCATATGTAGAGGTAAGCCAATGAGAAGGGAGTTGCAGTAGTCAAGGCGAGAGATGACCAGCGAGTGAATTAAGAGCTTTGTTGTGTCATTGGTTAGAAAGGGGCGTATTTTGGAGATGTTGCGGAGGTTGAGGCGGCAGGATTTGGATAGTTATTGGATGTGTTGCTTGAAGGAGAGTTCAGAGTCTAGGACTACACCTAGAACCTTGGCATGTGGGGATGGGCTTATGGTTGTGCCATTGATTTTGACAGAGAGATCAGGGGAAGAGGCATATGGGGGAGGAAAAATTATAAGTTCGGTTTTGGCTAGATTGAGTTTGAGGAAGTGGTGTGACATCCAGACTGATACTGTATATCTGAGAGTAAATTAGTGATATGTGAGGAGACAGAGGGAGTGAGCTGAGGGGTAGAGAAATAGATTTGGGTGTCGTCAGCGTAGATCACACATGATCATAGCTAAATACTGCAGTGCAGCTCCATATAGGAAACTCGTTGGCAACTGCCAGTTATGGAACCGTGACTATGCTGAATTGGAATTTACTAATGCTCACTTACTCACTTTTTCGTTCGCATGTTCAACTAGTTGATGTCTTAAGTGGCTTAAATGGGAGTAACTATATGTAGAGTGACTAGTTTTTTTCATTATTCTTAGTGAATTAGGCCCTATGTGTCTATGTACACATAGACTATTACAAGAGTTTAGAAGCGGCTGCGGTTAGGGGAGATCCAACCTCCTTCTCCTGAACGCAGAAGGGTTTTGTTCAGGATAGGAACGTTTTGACTGCTGGCCACAAAACCAAAGTAAAAACAGAATCACTTAGTTGGAAAAAGGATCACGCCCTTGGATCAGTTATTTGTTGAACCACCTTTTGCTTTAATTACAGCCTTTAGTCTGTTGGTATATGACTCCACTATATTTTTTTTTTGACATGTTGGTGTTATATCTTTCACTTGGATGTTATAAGTTGCACTGAGTAAACACAGTTGGATAAAACAAAAACTGTGTGTTTCTTAATTTCAGGCTCCAAAGCAACAAAATGAGATTGTTTTAAAGTGAGGTGATTCTTTTCTATACCCATTGTAGATAGGAATGTATATCATAATTACTTGTTTTCAGCTTCTTTTTTTCTTCTTCGGTTACTTCCTGGCTTCCAGGCCTAGGCAAGTGATGTCATTTGTAACACTACCTCCACACGGGCTTCTGAATTTAATTGGAGCTTTCCCAGAACAGAGCAGAGGCAGCTAGGTACAGAGCAACAGTCCATTCACTCCGGTTTATTGAACAGTCTAGGGGTCTGTCTTGTTGTGTTTTATTGCTTGGAAGGGGAATTGGGGTGATGTGAGATACCCCAATTCTGCAGAGGATAACTCTCTCTCTCTCCAAACAGCAGCAACACAGTCTTTCACTCACAGTTGGGAACCATGAGATAGTTTTGCTGAACATGTATAGCTAGAGTGGGACAGTCCATAGGCTCACAGCTGAGGACCATGAAGTAGCTTTTGTACAACTTGATAGGTTGGTGGCTGGGGACCATGAAGTAGTTTTAGTAGAACTTAAAGCGGGGTTCCACCCAAATTTTGAACAATATCTGTATGTATTCTCTTCCTTGCCTAGATGCTGACATGCCGTTTAAAAAAATTTAAATCGCCGTAATTACCTTTTATTTTTCTATTCTTCTTTGCACTTCCTGGTTCTCCTCCCGTGGGAGTAGGCGTGTTTCTAGCCTCTCCCAGACTCCTGGGAGCTAGTCTCAGGCTTCCCAGGATGCCACTGAGCATGTGCGGGAACGAGCGGTGAATGCTGGGAGCACAGCATTCACCACATCCAGGAAATAAATGCTTGTGGGCTTCAAATGCCCACAATGAAGATGGAAACCGCCTGCAGTGAATAATATAAGTTATTCTTTCCGACGAAATCTGACACAGGCGGACATATTACACACAATATGTGAGTATGTAATGCTGAGAAGAAAAGTTTGTGAATGAACTCAAAAAAAAAAAAACGATAGATAGGTGGACCCCCGCTTTAATAGGTTAGTGGCTGGGGGCCATGAAGTAGCTTTAGCATAGCTACAGCTAGATAGTTTTATGGCTGGGGACCATGAAGTAGCTTTAAGGTGCAGCACAGACAGGAGGCTCGACTCACAACATCCTGGAACAAAATTAGGCCATGGGTGCAGCCTCTTGCAAAAAAACCCAGCATCCAGTCTAAAGGGTGCCAAGGGAAAGCAGTCCCCTCTTCCTCACAGCTCACTGATATATTCCCTCAGCAGGGAAAAAGACTATCTCCTCAGGGCTTCAGATTATTTAACAGCATCCCAGCCATCCCAGCCAACAATTGGGCACACCTTTCCGGGAAATATCAGGACCTTGATCAATATTCAGGCTGGTCATTTGAATTCTCCCTCCCTAAACTCCAGAAACTCCTTCTACAGGCAGCAATTAAACTCCCAGCCTAAGAAGCCCAGAACAGACCAGGCTAAACAATTACTGCTCCCCTGATTACAAGAACCAAAACTAAATTTACCTAGCAGCCTAACTACATACATCCTAGGAGTCTTTAGGATGGGAGGAGGGGTTTTCTCATGCCTGACCTAAGAGCAGATGGATTCCAGGAAGTAAATGCCACGTGAATCATCTTCCCCCTCCTCAAGATGGCCACAGCCAAATGATAGGGGGTGTTTTTCAATGTGTGTTTTCAGTAAAATAAAGCATGGAGATGTGGATGGATGGGTGAGTTTACTCTGAATATTACTCTGAATATTATAAATGAATTAATTAGCATTTTTGGTTTGTGGTGCTCAGATGCAGTGTAGTTCTGCTTTAGTGAAGTTTATTTTAAATCAAATTCTAATTAGAGAGTAGCAGAGATGCAGGCCAGCTCTTGGGAGACAGAGGATGATATGAAATGCTCTGCGTATAAGTCAGACTGTCTGGATGCATGGATATGAGTGTTGCGTTCAGGAACAGCGAGCAGTAATTGTAGCACAGCATGAATTTATCCAAACATCTCCCCATCCATTATTAATGCTGTGGGATTCCCACTCTGGCTGCAAAGCCTGCGCTCCTCTTTCTATCTGCACTCCTGCTTCTTGTAGAAATGGATGTATTCCTAAACATCCTAGCAGAGTACACTGTGAGCGTTCGCACATATATTCTGTTCTCCCCAGTCCAGGAATGCAGAAAGAACTCATACTGGAGAACTCTACTACACCGTGTGCGGCACAGTCCCCAGAGCCTCCTTCAAAGCCCAGCATTGCCAGAGGTGCCAGCGTCATAATTCTATAGTGTTATAGCAACGCTAAGGTTAAATCAGGATTTTCCTATTAGAAGATCACCCCCTCCCTCACAATAGCTCACATCTTTCTCGCCCGCTTGGTTGCTCTTGTGTGCTATGATTCCCTCTGATGTGTGGTTACTCTTTCTTCCCTTGCTACTTCTGTGTAAATCAAGCTTTCTGACCCATTCCATATTTAACCCACTGCTCGCCTGCAAGCTTTTAAAGATGACTCATCATTTTATTTCCTCACTACAACAAACAGGAAATGAATAAATGATTATGTATCAAGTTGGCTTAAAGTAGAACTAAAGGCAAAACTTTTTGTATTCATTTTGGATAGACAAAGGGATGGTTATAACCCGTTAGTTCCTTTTCTGCCTTGTGTCCCATTGGGGGATTTCCCACTCTGTCCTGCAACCAAAACAGGAAGTGAGAGCAAGTCCCTGGTTGTCATCAGCGTCACCAGAACTAGTGTCCCCTTTGAAAGATTTCCTCTCTCTTCCTGTTCTGGTGACAACCCAAAATTTGGGATTAGCTTTTACTTTCACCCTCGATGATAATGGTAAACAAGACAAATAAAAAGGGCATATCTCCCTAATGGGACACAGAGAGCAATAAAAACCTGATCGGTGTTCTAATCCTTCCCCACTCTAAAACTACAAAATAAAAGTAAAATGTAATAATGTACACAGAACAAGCCTGATGGATCAAACCAGAAATGTATGTGTATATATGTATGTGTGCATCTGCATTTCTGTGTCCAGGAGCATGTGATTCCAGATAAATTAACCACTCAAGGACTGGGAGATTTTCACCCTTAATGATAAGGCCATTTTTTGCAATACGGCACTGCGTCACTTTAACTGACAATTGCGTGGTTGTGCGACACTGTACCCAAACACAAATAGAGCTTTCTTTTGGTGGTATTTGATCACCTCTGCGGTTTTTATTTTTTGCACTATAAACAAACAAAAAAAAGCGACAATTTTGAAAAAAAAAAAAAAAAAACAGTATTTTTTTACTTTTTGCTTTAATAAATATCCCCCAAAAAACTGTAAAAAAACAAATTTCTTCATCAGTTTAGGCCAATATGTATTCTTCTACATATTTTTGGTTAAAAAAATTGCAATAAGCGTATAATGATTGGTTTGTGCAAAAGTTATCTGTCTACAAAATAGGGGATAGATTTATGGCATTATTTTTTTTTTTTTTTTTTATGAGTAATGGTGGCGATCAGCGATTTTTAGCGGAACTGCGACATTGCGGCGGACAGATCCGACACCTAACTGACATTTTTTTGGAAACCAGTGACAGTGCTAAAAATATGCACTGTAATTGTACTAATGACACTGACAGGAAAGGGGTTAACACTAGGGGCTATAAAGGGGTTAAATGTGTTCCCTGGGTGTGTTTACTAACTGTATGGGGTACTGTGTCACTGGGGAAACGCACAGATCCGTCTTCCTGCATAGCAGAAAGACAGGATCTGTTGTGCGGGTGGCCAGCGGACATCGAGTCTCCCCCACCCGCTGATTGGCTCCCGCGCTAGCCAGTGGGAATCGCCGTGTACGAGCCGATGTACAATGAAGGCGATTCATGGGATCGAGCCACATTGCTGCAGTACAACTGCAGCGGCTGGTCCTTAAGTAGTTAATACAGTTCATTGGGTGCATTGTTAAAGTGTTACTAAACCCACAACAGTAAAATCAGTCTGTATATGCAGTAAATTCGATATTCCAGTCGCACACGTTCCCGGACAAACGGCAATAGAGCATTAACGGGTGCTGTAACGATTACCAGTTGGGTTCTGGAAGCATCAAACAGAAGTACATCTTCGCCAGCACACCATGGATCAGCAAACAAGATTGTCCAAAAAAGATTTTTAATCGAAAACGGTCACATCACAAGGGAGGTGCAACGTTTCGGGGCCGCGCAGGACCCCTTCGTCAGGCAAGTGCCTGACGAAGGGGTCCTGCGCGGCCCCAAAACGTTGCACCTCCCTTGTGATGTGACCGTTTTCGATTAAAAACCTTTTTTGGACAATCTTGTTTGCTGATCCATGGTGTGCTGGCGAAGATGTACTTCTGTATATGCAATAAAGCATGCTTGTTATACTCACTGTGGAACCTAAGGGGTTAATCCTCTGCATTGTGTAAAAAGTCTGTTTGATCCTGTCTCCTCTGATCCTCCCCTTCTTTATCTGTCCTCAATCCATCTCCTGATAGAACAGAGCCTTGGTGGCAAGCTGCACATGCTCAGTTTGGTGTGTATTGGTAGAGAGTTTTATTTTGTTCTTGGGAGGGTGCATGTGATCAGAACAGGGTCAATCAGCACTGTCCAGACACAGGGTCAAAGGTCCCGCAGCCTCATAGGACGGTCAGAGTAGTATGAAAAATCCTCCTACAAGCTTGAACCAGATACTGATAGAAGTCACAAGCCTGCTAAATACTGCTGGTGAAAAAAGGTATTTAGCAGTTTATATTTACTAAAATAATTGCATTTCCATGTTCTGTGTACTGTGGGAGACCAGATATAGTGAATGCAGGGTCCTGGGTTTAGTAACACTTTAAAGTGGTTGTAAACCCTTACAATCCACTTTTTGCTACAGGTAACCCTATAGTAAGGCTTACCTGTAGCTACCCCGGATATCTCCTAAACCTGCCCGGTTTAGGAGATATCCCCTGTATCTGCATGTGCCAACGTCATCGGCACATGCGCACTGAAGCAATGACACGTACGTGCTGTTTGCTTCAGTGAGTGTGCCGTTACCGGCGGCTCCCGCGCGCATGTGTGGGAGTGACATCATCGCGTCTCTGGCCAATCACAGCGCCGGAGCCACGATACCCAGAAGTAACTCCAGAGCGAAATGTTGCTGGCCAGTCGGTGCTGTGTACGGGCACCACAGCGAGGCCTTCGATCTCAGGTGAGTATTACATAATGAGCTAGTATGCTATGCATACTAGCTCATTATGCCTTTGTCTTGCAGGTGTTAGTTTTTTGTTTTGTTTTTTCAAAGTGGGTTTACAACCACTTTAAGGAGGAATTAGCATTACAATGTATTCTACCTCTTTCCGCCCAGACCTGGTGTCCCATAATCCCTTTACCTGGAATATTATGCCCAGAGGGGATGCCTGATCACATGACCACTGAGATTGGTTGTCACAGTGGTCACATGATCAGGTGCCAGTTCCACTGGTTCCTGATCATTTCTAGATACCACAAGCTGTTTTTGACAGTTTGGTCACTATGCTGGGAGCATACAGTGAGCATGTTCTCAGTACAGAAACCTCTGCCAATCATGGATACATATGTGTAATGTGTGGGCATTATAGCCCACCCTCATTGCCGACTCACATATGCGTTATGTGGTTAAGGCTGGGTTCACACTGGTCCGACAAACGCTCCGACATTGGGAGCTCATGTCGCATGACGTGTGAAATTTAATGTTTCCCTATGGGAGCCGTCCTAACTGGTCCGACACAAGTCGTTCCGACTTTAGAAATGCTCCCTGTACTACTTTGGTCCGACTTTGATCCTACTTCAGCCTATTGACTATCATTGAAGTCGGATCAAAGTCGGATTGCCGTCTTGCATGATCCGACTTTGGCACGCGACTTGTGCTGAGATGTTCTTGAGGGGGAACTCCGCGCCAAATTTTAAATAAAAAACCGGCATGGGTTCCCCCTCCAAGAGCATACCAGGCCCTTGGGTCTGGTATGGATCTTGAGGGGAACCCCCTACGCCGATAAAAGCGGCGTGGGGGTCCCCCCCAATCCATACCAGACCCTTATCCGAGCAAGCAGCCCGGCCGGACAGGAATGGGGGTGGGGACGAGCGAGCGCCCCCCCCCCTCCTGAACCGTACCAGGCCGCATGCCCTCAACATGGGGGGTTGGTGCTTTGGGGGAGGGGGCGCGCTGCGGCCCCCCACCCCAAAGCACCTTGTCCCCATGTTGATGAGGACAAGGGCCTCTTCCCGACAACCCTGGCCGTTGGTTGTCGGGGTCTGCGGGCGGGGGCTTATCGGAATCCGGGAGCCCCCTTTAATAAGGGAGCCCCCAGATCCCGGCCCCCCACCCTATGTGAATGAGTATGGGGTACAGCGTACCCCTACCCATTCACCTAGGAAAAGTGTCAATTTAAAAAAAAACACTACACAGATTTTTAAAGCATTTTATTAGACAGCTCCGGGGGTCTTCTTCCGACTTCGGGGGTCTCTCCGGTTCTTCTCCACGCTCTCCGGATCTTCTGGCGGGCTCCTCCGCTCTCTTCTGCTCTTTTGCCGCTCTTTTGCTAAAGCGGAGGAGCCCGGTCTTCAATCTTCTGCCTTCTGCCTTCTGCCTTCTGCCCTCTTCTCCTGATGTTGACACGACGCTCTCCGGGGCTAGAATGCTCTCTGTGCGCTCTGCTCTGACTTATATAGGCGGTGACCCCGCCCCCTTATGCCGTCACAGTCCCTGGGCATGCTGGGACTGTGACGTTTTAGGGGGCGTGGTCATCGGGTGATGACCACGCCCCCTAAAACGTCACAGTCCCAGCATGCCCAGGGACTGTGACGGCATAAGGGGGCGGGGTCACCGCCTATATAAGTCAGAGCAGAGCGCACAGAGAGCATTCTAGCCCCGGAGAGCGTCGTGTCAACATCAGGAGAAGAGGGCAGAAGGCAGAAGGCAGAAGGCAGAAGGCAGAAGGCAGAAGGCAGAAGATTGAAGACCGGGCTCCTCCGCTTTAGCAAAAGAGCGGCAAAAGAGCAGAAGAGAGCGGAGGAGCCCGGCAGAAGATCCGGAGAGCGTGGAGAAGAACCGGAGAGACCCCCGAAGTCGGAAGAAGACCCCCGGAGCTGTCTAATAAAATGCTTTAAAAATCTGTGTAGTGTTTTTTTTTTAAATTGACACTTTTTTCCTAGGTGAATGGGTAGGGGTACGTTGTACCCCATACTCATTCACATAGGGTGGGGGGCCGGGATCTGGGGGCTCCCTTATTAAAGGGGGCTCCCGGATTCCGATAAGCCCCCCGCCCGCAGACCCCGACAACCAACGGCCAGGGTTGTCGGGAAGAGGCCCTTGTCCTCATCGACATGGGGACAAGGTGCTTTGGGGTGGGGGGGCCGCAGCGCGCCCCCCTCCCCCAAGGCACCACCCCCCATGTTGAGGGCATGCGGCCTGGTACGGTTCAGGAGGGGGGGGGGCGCTCGCTCGTCCCCACCCCCATTCCTGTCCGGCCGGGCTGCGTGCTCGGATAAGGGTCTGGTATGGATTGGGGCGACCCCCCACGCCGTTTTTTCGGCGTAGGGGGTTCTCCTCAAGGTCCATACCAGACCCAAGGGCCTGGTATGCCTCTGGAGGGGGAACCCATGCCGGTTTTTTATTTAAAATTTGGCGCGGAGTTCCCCCCTAAAGATTCATACCAAACACAGTGCCGGCATTGGCGGGGATCCAAGTCGGATCCCCGTTCATTGAAAGTCGGACACATGCCGGCTTCATGTCGCAGGGCAAAGTCGGATCCAAAGTAGGACGGCTGTCGTGTCGCACCAGTGTGAACCCAGCCTTAAACCCAAGCAATGATCTTCTCTTATTTGCTCCTTTTTGGTCTGTTACATATACAATTGAAAGAGGTTTTGATGTAAGTGTTCAAGAAGTAAAAAACCTACCTGTTGACCATATCAGAAATTTAGAGTTGCCCTCCACCACTTTTAATTCAAAGCAGTAGTAAACCGCAGTTGAAGAAAAATGGGAGACTTACCTTAAAACGAAGCCCTCCAGAGACGCACTGTCATCACTGAGAGGGCTTCCATCTTCACCCTGGTTGAACCACTGAAACCCGAGGAGGACATCCAATGTTTTCCCCGAAGATTTATACAACTTTCACCCAAGATTAACCCTTTTCACATAAGACTCCATTCGAAAAATGGGTGAATACCTAGAAGAGTTCTCCTTGTAGGGATTAGCTAGCCAGGAAAAAAAAAATCCTCTTAATAAAAATGGATACATTGTGGTGCGTTCTTAGTTCTGCTTTTCAGTTACTCTTCTTCGGGAAAGAATCTCAGTGAAAAAGGATAAAATGTGATTCTGCTAGAAACAAGGCATCTATTGTGCTAAAACAGAACTATTTAATATATTTCTGTAATCTCACTGAATAAAATGTGCTTCCATCTCCCACACTGCTGCCAGCTTGTACACACAGATCACTTGGTATTTACTGAGTCGTGGGCTCAGCCTTACGTCTTGCTCTATCACACTACATGTTCCTTATACAGTTGACAGTTGGCATTAGGAAACAGGCTCAGCTGCTCGGCTGTGAGAATGGTACACAAACTTGCCTTTATAATTGTCTCACACAACCCTTCATTGTTGTTGTTTTTTTTTTTCTTCTGCTCATAGATGTTGTGTATTCCACATTAACCACTGACCCTCTGTCTAGACAGTGCTGATTGGCCCTGTGCTGATCACATGCATCCTCCCAAGCCCAAAAAAAACCTCTCTAGTAATTGGACATAGCGGGAGGCAATCAGCAGGTCCGGTGGCCGCGATGGCCGCTGGCCACCTACGATTGTTCGCTGGAGAGGCAGCTCTGTCAGAGAGGAAGAGAGAGATCTTGTGTTCCTGCTAATCAGGAACACAGAAGTCTCTCTTCTTATAGTCAGTCCATCCCCCACACAGTTTGAAAGCATTCCCTAGGAGCACACTTAGGGCTTGTTTACACTTGCCTACATTTCTAACGCTCAACACTCTTATAGCGTTTGTATGACGTTAGTATGGGCGTCAGACAGGCGTCAATGAGCTTTAGTATGGGCATTAGATAGGCATTTTACAAGAATTAATGAGGAGTTAAAAATGCTCCCCAAACGCCCTATGGGCAGATTAAAGCGTTTGACGAGTGTTAAAACTGCTCCACAAACGCCTATTCCATTACAGTAAATGAACGAATCTTAACGCCCCGCAACTGACTGCCAGAGCATTTGCGAGGCATTACCATAGACTTGAATAGGAGGCATTGAAAGGGTTCAAACGCCTCCTGACTCGACATGAGGCGTCAATTTTGAAGCAACGCGACGCTAACGCTTAGTGTGAACAGCACTATGTGCTGTCTATTGTATCTTAGGAGCATAGGAGTTTGAGGGGCCTTTTTAACGTCTCCCAAATGCCTGTTCTTAATGCCAGTAGCCACTCTAACCTGTATACACCATCAGCACTGCTTCCTATTGTATCCCATTCTGTGTGTGATTTATAAAAATAAATGCTGCAAATACCTCATTTTACTTCCGAGATTGTGATCACATGACCGGCCAGCTTTCCCTTTTTCTCCTCTGAGAGATGCAGTGGGCGAGGCTGATATTTCCCTGCTGATGTCAGTCTGGAGGAGAGGAGGAGAGAGCTGGCTGGTCATGTGATCACAATATCTGCTCTTAAATGAGGTATTTGCAGCATTTATATTTATAAATCATTCAGAGGGGGACACTGCAATAGGAGGCAGTGCTGATGGCGTATACAGGTTAGCTTTATGAGAGCAGCAGGAGGGGGGAGGGGCGGCTCACACACAGACAGAGAGGGGAGGGGGGAGAAGGACACAGGAGGAGAGAGGAGAGCAGTGTAAACGGACCATAGTGTCTGGTCTAAG
This sequence comes from Aquarana catesbeiana, assembly GCF_042186555.1. Taxonomy (NCBI): domain Eukaryota; kingdom Metazoa; phylum Chordata; class Amphibia; order Anura; family Ranidae; genus Aquarana; species Aquarana catesbeiana. Next base: position 498,225,492 of record NC_133324.1, on the reverse strand, counting down.
CAGCCATGATACACCATGGCCAGTTTACAGAGGGGTGGGGAGAAACTGGCAGGATCAGCCGGGCTTTTTTAGGTGTTACAGGGGGCCAAATGACACAGGACAAGCACTGTCATATAACATACTTTAAAGGAGAGGGATACAATTTTTTTTTAGGGGTCGACAAACGTTTTAACCCTTTGATTGCCCCTAATGTTAACAACTTCCCTGCCAGTGTAATTTATACCGTGACAGTGCATTTTTTTAGCACTGATCACTGTATTGTTGTCACTGGTCTCCAAAAAGTCAGTCCCGATTTCGGCTGCAATTTCAGAGACATCTCTGTGCAGCGTCGCACCGATTAGGGTGGTGCCATTGCCGGCAATTGTGGCCGATTTGACATGCGATTTGACATGTCAAATTGTACCAATGTGAACTAGGGCTATGTGTCAAATTTGTCCGTCGCAGGCACACAAAAAAAAGAAAATCGCTGATCACTGCCATTTCTAGTAAAAACAAAACAAAAAAAAAAGTCCATAAATCTATCCCATGGTGTGTAAACGCTATAACTAAACCAATTAATACACGCTTTTTAGGATTTTTTTTACCACAAATATGTAGCAGAATACAAATTGGCCTAAACTGATGAGGAAATTAGATTTTTTTAATTTTTTTTTTTTTTGGATGTTTTTTTATAGCAGAAAGTAAAAAATTGTTTTTTTCAAAATTGTCAGTTTTTTTGTTTGTAGCGCAAAAAATAAAAACTGCAAAGGTGATCAAATACCACCAAAGGAAAGCTCTATTTGTGGGCAAAAAGGACATCAATTTTATTTGGGTACAGCGTCGCATGACCGCGCAATTGTCAGTTAATGCAACACAGTGCCGTATCGCAAAAAACGGCCTGGTCAGGAAGGAGGTAAAACCTCCCGGAGCTGAAGTGGTTAAGGTGGTCAGATGAGACTAAAATTGAATTATTTGGCCTCAAATACAAACAATATGTCTGACGGAAATCTAATACAGCTTAGTAAAGCATGGAGGTGGACATATCCTATTATGGGGAAGTTTCTCTGCAGCAGGGACTGGAGCACTTGTCAGGATAGAAGGTAAAATGAATGGGGCAAAATACCATCAAATTCTTGAGGAAATCTGCTGCCCTCTGCCAGAAAGTTGTCAATAGGAAGACAGTTTACCTTCCAACATGACAATGACCCAAAGCACACAGCAAAAATGACCACAAAGTGGTTGAAAGAGAAAGAGGCGACTTTCTTTGCATGGCCTAGTCAGAGCCCAGACTTAAACCCATTTGAAAATCTGTGGAATGACTTGAAGATTGCAGTCCAGAAATGGTCACCATCAAATTTAACTGAACTTGAGCAGTTCTGCCACGAAGAGTGGGCATATTGAAATATATAGTTATTCCTGCGCTACCATGTAAACGAACGGCAATGAAAGTTGAACTGCTGCAAGCACCGAATATAGATCAAACTCAGCCCATAGAGCAACAGAAATAAGGTATGTAAAACTGGTGCTGCGCTGTTCTTTTAAAAAATAAAAAAACCTATCCTGCTAGAGGTAGTAGTAAAAAGGTAAATGAACACGTAAAATGATATAAACATATAAAAAACAGAAACAATATAAGAATAAGTACAATCAATATAGAGCACTTCTATACCCAATAGGTGCAGTGTGATGTTCCACAATAATCGGTGGTAATAGCAAAGTGCAAGAGTGCAAGAAAATCATTCAATAAAGACTTAAGGCCAGATGTGATAAGTATCTTACTGGAAACACTAAAATCAATATACAATCACTAAAAACCTCAATGGATCGTGCAAGTAGGCAAAAAACATTGTGCAAAAAACAGCAATTAATACATTAAATGTGCAACGTGCAATCAATATGTGCAAAGATCGCAAATGCAGTGTATAATAAACATATAATCAAAATAAGTCCACTGTAGAACTTGTGGAAATTCAAACAAAGACAAATGTGTGCAAAATATATAATGGGACTGGGAATGTAGTCCAATGCGATTAAATCCTCTTAATGTGGCTAATCAGAAAATGTGCAAAAAAGTGCAATAAGGTGCTGAGAACATGGGGGTGATCTCCTCTTCGTGCACAGGACACACAGTGGTGTGAAGTGGCCTCTTACCTTGCGGTAAAGAGGTAACCGCATAAAGTTGCTGGTAATGGCTGCTTCTCCCTTGTACTCCTAGCTGCCTCTCACTTAGATTCCTGGGCTGGATGGAGCTCTTAGTGGGTCTTTGTCTCTCAGTGAAGCAGGAGGGGGATTGAAGGAAAGAAGGGGCCAAATAGTGTAGTGTTTCAATATTCCTCTGATGAAGTCACGTGACCGTGACGTCACGCGTAGTGACGGGATAGTCATCCAAGACTGATATATGCAAACGAGCTCACTGCTTATAGGAGATAAGTTTTCTGTGTGTTTTTTTCTTGTAAGTGAAGTGAGTACCCTCACCATTGTTTTAATAAAAGCCAACCTCTGATTGAAATACTGATTTTTTTTAGTTATATCTTTCACTTGGATGTTAAAAGTTGCAATAATAAATACAGCTGGATAAAACAAAAACTGTGTCTGTCTTCATTTCAGGCTGCAAAGCAACAAAATGATTATTTTAAAGGGGCTGATTCTTTTCTATATCTACTGTATATGTGCATATTCTGGTGTACATGTGCTGTGTTTTTTAGCCTGTCATTGATTTTTAAGAACTGCTGTCAGTGGGCTGTATGCTGCACCTGTGAACCCGGGGCAGAGAATGTACACTGTACATGACCATGTGCATGTACCCTTAAACTTTTGCTAAATGTATGCTTTGTATTGCAGGTGTATCTTTTTCTGTCATATATTATACAATAATTACTACACTTGAGGGAAAGACATTGGGACTGGATCTAGAAAACACTGGTTTAGCACACAGATGTGCATGGGAAATAGGAAGCCAGATACTATGCTGAAAGAATTGAAAAAAATATCGATATGCTAGAGATAGAGATAGGAACACAGACGTGCAACGCTACTAACTTTAAGAATAAATATTACATATAAAGTGACATTTATGTGCATAAACCACAAATAGCTATAGGTGACAAACAAATAATTGCATGAATACATTTTTAAAAATCAGAAATTAACTGAATACATATATGCACAAAAAAGTACAGGCCCCCAAAACCAATATGGTTAGATGTTATTCATATGAAAAAAAAAAAGGTCCTTCGGTATAGAAGTGTCAGCAGAAATAATTCAAGTCCATCATAAAATCCCAGATGCCACCCTGTGCAACAGTGGGGGGCTTACCAGAAAATACAACCACTAAATGGTCAAACTCACATTAGGTGATTATTTGAATGCTGCAAAATCCTACAAACCCAGGGCTTCAATATGCATGTCACAGGACCCTGTTAATCCTACAGGGACAGCGGTTCGTGTCAAATAAATGGGTCCCATACAACATCCGTCAAAAAAACAAAGAGAACGAATCCCATAGTGAAGTCCCGTTTAACTCAATAATAGATTTATTAAAAGGTAATGTACTTACAATACTCCAGGCATGAATAGCATTCAAAGATGAGCTCCAAACGCCAAATCCACATGCGTGGTGCGACATAGGTCCTAGCTCCATTGTACGTGTTTCGCCATATATGACGTCTTCAGGGGCATAATTTCTTTACATTTTAGAGATAGAGATAGTTTGATGTTTGTTTTTTATGGTATGGCAGGGCTGCATTTAAAAATCATGTTGTCCAAATATTTTTGCTAAATATACACTAAAATCATTTTTAGCGGACACAAACAAAAAACAAGTTACAAAATTCTTGCTAAATCTAAAATTTGGGGCTCATTCACATGGGTGCCGTGGCCTGTAGAGTGTTGATCAGCCTTTTTTTGGTTTATGGCTGGAGCTGTGTGTAGGCAGTCTATGTTATGCTATGGGGATGCAGCAGCTGTACAAATACAACCACAGGGCCTAATTTGACAGGTGTGTGGGTGCAAGTGTACAGCCCGAACACAGACAGTGTGCATTCAGGGCCACTCACCCATACCTGCACACAAATTACAAATTAGGACCTGCCACATTCATACAGCCACTGCATCCTTACAGAGCAACAGGTGGCTCCAGCTGCTCAAACAAACCCTTCATTCACACTGTATGGGTCAGAGAACCCATGTGAATGAGTGCTTTTTTTATTTTTTACAATTTTATTTTTTTTACAATTGTTTAACCATTTTTTACATTTTCTATTATTTTTTCCCAATGTTGTTGGGGGGGGTGGATTTGGTAAAATATCAGGGGTACAAACAGACCCCTGATGTCTCACTTTTGAGACAGAGAAAGGGATTGAGGATATAAATTCCTCAGTCCCTTTCTCTGCAGCCTCAGCTCCACTGGACAGTGAATGAACAAAAAAAACATTTTGTATGGAGGCTCCTGAGTCTGATGGGGCTGCTGATATCTCCTCCAAGATGGCGGTGCCCAACAGCAGTCTCTGAGCTTTTGGATGTCTATGCAAGGGAGGCTAAAATACATTAAATACACATATACATATGCAAATATTTTTTTTTTAAATAAATGGTCCGGCAACAAGTTGTCTTAGGGAGAAAATATACACGGAGTAAGGTAACGCTTGTACCAACAGTGTATACTGCTTACTAAAGAATCAAAGTTTGAAGACCAAGAGTTGGGGATTATAACCCAATTACCTTTTTGTTCTCTGCCAGAGGACACTGAGGTGGCCATAGCAAAACACCAAGTTTGCCTTATACTGCAACAATCTTTTCATTACAAATGCAGTCACAGATACAGTATGTGAAAAAAAACCTGTAGAAATCGCCAAGAGCAAAGCAGGGCATAATGAAATGCAGCAATAAATATCAGTCGGGAAAATAGTATCAAAAGATGTGCACATTGCTATGAGAAACCAACAGTCCAAAATGAATGTTTACAGCCAATGCTTTATAACGTGGCTTTTAACCTTCTATAGGTACAGCACTTAAAGAATACAAAGTATGCTGTTTGATGTATAGCTTAACGTGCTCATGATACTGCCTAGAAACGTCGGTGTAGTGCGTGATGTGTAGATTCTTAGTAATAAGCAGCAGAAAACCAAAATACATGGTCAACATATGATACAAGCACCATGATCGCTAATGGATGTAAGAACTGCAGAAATGTAATAACAAATAATGGGCAGTCAAACTCATGAGGAAATAGGCCTCACAGGAAATTCTTGGCAGACATAATGTATAGTATGAACTAAAGAAATGTGTTGAAAATACGCAGAGCTTGCCAGCAGCAGTTGGTTATTACGTAGCCTACATTTGTATGGAAAAGAACAATAATCTTGGCAAATCAAGGATGAAAAAACATAGAAAAGTGACCTTTGTCACATATATCTCAAGGTCAATGTAACTGCATTGTGTAGGGAAATGTTCAGTTCTCTGTAACAACGCAGCATTGCAATTACATCCATCCAATAGTAATATGACCATTTAGGAGCTAAGGAGGAAAACAAGATCCATTGTATTTAGATTATATGACCATGCTACTTCTGCTTCCTCTTTTTAACCAGTTGCTTACTGGGCACTTAAACCCCCCTCCTGCCCAGACCAATTTTCAGTGCTGACGCACTTTGAATGACATTTCCGCGGTCATATAACACTGTACCCAAATGAAATTTTTATCATTTTTTTCCCACAAATAGAGCTTTCTTTTGGTGGTATTTAATCACAGCTGGGATTTTTATTTTTTGCTAAACAAACAAAAAAAGATGGAAAATTTTGAAAAAAAAAAATCATGTTTCATAGTTTGCTATAAAATTTTGCAAACAGGTAATTTTTCTCCTTCATTGATATGCGCTGATGAGGTGGCACTGGTGGGCACTGATAGGCTGCACTGATAGGCACGGATAGGCACAGTTAAAGCGGCACTGATAGGCACAGTTAAGGCGGCACTAATAGGCACAGATAAGGCGGCACTGATGGGGACAGATAAGGCGGCACTGATGGCCACTGATGGGCCCTGATGGGTGGCACGGATGGATGGCACTGATAGGTACCACTGATAGGTGGCACTGATGGGCGGCACTAATGGCCAGCACTGATGGGCACTGGTAGGTGACACTGATGGGTACTGATAGGTGGCACTGATGTGCAGCACTGTTGTTGAGGCACTGATTGTGGGCACTGATAGGTGGCACTGTGGGCACTGATGGGTGGCATTGTGGGCACTGATGGGTGGCGCTGGTGAGCACTGGTAGGCAGCACTGCTGCCTATTGCTAGGTGGCACTGGAAGAGGGCACAGGTGGGCACTGAGGATCTGGTGGCGCTCGCAGTGATCGGGACTGATGTCCCTCTCATGGCCGCCGGTGATCGTCTTTTTTTCCTCCTCACGCTGTCAGCACGAGGAGAAAAAATAGCTGATTACCGGCTCTGTTTATGTCACATGATCAGCTGTCATTGGCTGACAGCTGATCATGTGGTAAGGGGTTGGGATCTGTGATCAGGCAAATCTCATATTCAATTCAATTCTACTAGTATATACCCAGCTTTACTTCTTATGTCTTCAATCTCTTTCCACTGCCTTTTTTTTTTGCCCTTCATGACTATGATCTGCATTTCCCCGTTTCCTTTCTTCCTCTGTTTGTGATTTGTCACCACTACTTTCTCTTCTCCTGCCACTGACTGAGATCTGAATCTCTTCATCACAAAAGCACTTCCTGTACCCTGCATCTCATCTGTTCTGCTCTGCTCCTCTGACCCACCAGTTCTTTCTCCCCAGATTTCTCATTGGACTGCTTTATGCACATCTACCACTCCTTCTTTCTCAAAGGACCTTTATAAATCCCCAAAGTGTCCATTCTTCGCCCTCTCTTCCCACCTTCATTACATGTTTTACATAAGTTCCTACTTTCTTCATTTTCCCAAGATGAGATCACAATGCGTTCTCTGACTCCCTGTTCCACTGTCAGATCTTTCCCTCCTCCACCATCAAATTCTGTCCCTCCTATGTCACCCTTCTTAGGCTTCATGTACACTGGCAGCTCCTAAACGGCGCTTGTTTTGCCAAAGCTCCTAAACTCAACTTCATAAAATCCTATGTGTCCATGCACACATAGGTTTTTACAAGAGTTTAGGAGCTGCTGTGATTAGGGGAGGTTCCACCTCCCTCTCCTGAATGTGGTAGAATCACATTCAGGATAGGAACATTTTGACCGCCAGCCACAAAACGTTGCAAAACCACGATTTTGCTGTGTTTTGCATTTTCCCGTGGCCCGCGGTCAACCTAGTCTGTGTGTACATGAGCCCCTAGGCTTCATGCACACTACAGCTCTTGAGTTCTTAAAAGGTCATATTGCTTGCAGTGGGCTTGACCACTTCCTACATACAAGACCTATATACCCTAGCTAGAACTTGTAGGTCTTGTCAGGGCTGTGTAATGCATACGTCTGTGGTCACCTGTGTGCAATGCCATTATAATTGGAGGGATCCGTGGCGGAAACAGCATCATTAGTTAAGTATTATTTTTATATTTTCTTTATCTTCATCTGTATCTGTCATTACTTTTAATAAATGTTATACTTATATGTATTTGTGTAATCTCTCTTTGCACATATTAAATTAAAAAAATAAAAACACTTAAACTATCACGTGACCGTGATACAACATACTGACACTATCCACTGCTCTACTGGCACTGTCCTCTGCCATACTGACAAAGTCCACTGCCCTACTGACTGACACCATCCACTGTCCTAATGACGCTGTCTACTGCTCTACTGCCTGACTTCATTCACTGCTCTACTGCCATCAACCTCTGCCCCACGGACACCGTCCCTGTTTTATACATTTTAGAAAGTTTGTTTACATTTATTTATAACAGTGAGTGTGAGTGAGTGTGTGTATATATATATATATATATATATATATATATATATATATATATATATATATATATTTATATATATACATATATATACATATACAGTATCTCACAAAGGTGAGTACATCCCTCACATTTTTGTAATTATCTCATTATATCTTTTCATGTGACAACACTGAAGAAATGACTCTTTGCTACAATGTAAAGTAGTGAGTGTACAGCTTGTATAACAGTGTAAATTTGCTGTCCCCTCAAAATAACTCAACACACAGCCATTAATGTCTAAACCGCTGGCAACAAAAGTGAGTACACCCCTAAGTGAAAATGTCCAAATTGGGTCCAATAAGCCATTTTTCCTCCCCGTGTCATGTGACTCGTTAGTGTTACAAGGTCTCAGGTGTGAATGGGGAGCAGGTGTGTTAAAGTTGGTGTTATCGCTCTCATTCTCTCATACTGGTCACTGAAAGTTCAACATGGCACCTCATGGCAAAGAACTCTCTGAGGATCTGATAAAAAGAATTGTTGTTCTACATAAAGATGGCTTAGGCTATAAGAAGATTGCCAAGACCCTGAAACAGAGCTGCAGCACAGTGTCCAACACCATACAGCAGTTTAACAGGACAGGATCCACTCAGAACAGGCCTCGTCATGGTCGTCCAAAGGAGTTGAGTTCACGTGCTCATCATGATATCCAGAGGTTGTCCTTGGGAAAATGTCAGGGCTGGGCTCAGCCCTTCCTTCTCAGAGCTGGCCGCTCACCTGTCGGCTAATTACCAGCTGCTATCTCTCCATAGTTACTCAGCTGTTGATGATATCCTGCTCGTCAGTCCTGCCTACTTAAGCCGTCCAGCCCAAAGGATCTCTGCCTTCGCTTTGGTCAACGTCACAGAGCCTATCTCCTGCGTTCCTGTTTAAAGACTTGCTTTACTGACATCCCTTCTGGCTCCAGATCCTGCTTGCAGTTCCACTACATTGATCCCTGACTTCTGGCTTGGCTGACTATCCGTTCCGGTTAAGGAACTTTGGCTATGTTTTGACTATGTTTGTTCTTTTTACTTTTATTATTAAACAAGTGTGATATAACTGTACTTCTGTCTCTGTCTGATTTCATGGTTTCTGACAGAAATAGATGTATGAGTGCTGCCAGTATTGCTGCAGAGGTTGAAGGGGTGGGGGTGGGGAGCGGGGGTCAGCCTGTCAGTGCTCAGACCATATGCCGCACACTGCATCAAATTGGTCTGCATGGCTGTCGTCCTAGATGGAAGCCTCTTCCAAAGATCATGCACCACAAAGCCCGCAAACAATTTGCTGAAGACAAGCAGACTGAGGACATGGATTACTGGAACCATGTCCCGTGGTCTGATGAGACCAAGATAAACTTATTTGGTTCAGATGGTGTCAAGCGTGTGTGGCGGCAACTAGGTGTGAGGAGTAGAAAGACAAGTGTGTCTTGCCTACAGTCAAGCGTGGTGGTGGGAATGTCATGGTTTGGGGCTGCATGAGTGCTGACAGCACTGGGGAGCTGCAGTCCGCTGAGGGAGCCATGAATGCCAAAATGTACTGTGACATACTGAAGCAGAGCATGATCCCCTCCCTTCGGAGACTGGGCTGCAGAGCAGTATTCCAACATAATAACGACCCCAAACACACCACCGAGACGACCACTGCCTTGCTAAAGAAGCTGAGGGTAAAGATGATGGACTGGCCAAGCATGTCTCCAGACCTAAACCCTATTGAGCATCTGTGGGGCATCCTCAAACGGATGGTGGAGGAGCGCAAGGTCTCTAACATCCACCAGCTCTGTGATGTCATCATGGAAGAGTGGAAGAGGACTCCAGTGGCAACCTGTGAAGCTCTGGTGAACTCCATACCCAAGAGGGTTAAGGCAGTGCTGGAAAATAATGGTGGCCACACAAAATATTGACACTTTGGGCCCAATTTGGACATTTTCACTTAGGCATGTACTCCATTTTGTTGCTAGCAGTTTAGACATTTATGGTTGTGTGTTGAGTTATTTTGAGGGGGCAGCAAATTTACACTGTTATAGAAGCTGTACACTCAATACTTTTTATTGTAGCAAAGTGTCATTTCTTCAGTGTTGTCACATGAAAAGATAGAATAAAATATTTACAAAAATGTGAGGGGTGTACTTACTTTTGTGAGATACTGCATATATATATATATATATATATATATATATATATATATATATATATATAAAAATATATATATATATATATATATATATATATATATATATATATATATATATATATATATAGTGGCAGTTGGACCCTGTGCTACCTGGAAGATTGCTGGTTTACACCAGATTTTGGAGAGACAGGCATTCTGATTGCACAGCTGTGTGCTGGGCTATTTAGTTGTGAGCTGACTATAGCTCAGGGCCCCACCCAGCAGACAGGAGGTCTGTGCATGGGAGTCAGGTGGACTCTCATTCCTCTGCAGGAGTCAGAGGCTGCATGGTGCAGCCAAAGCATTCATGTCTGCGGGAGGCAGATGTCAGTTGTGACAGAGCAGCAAAGAGCTGATCGGGAGTAAGCTAGGAGAGAGCTTGACTCTAAGAAACTCTTTTGGTCTGAGGAGCAGACCTAAGGCCTAGGCTAAAGGCCTGAAGCAGCCATGTGGCAAGAACGTAAGCCAGGAGGCTGAAGCACTTTGAGTGTGCAAGATAAAGTAATGATGGAACCCCCTGCATGGGCTACTGTAGAAATATACACACACACACACACATGTGTGTTTGAGCTTTGGGGTTTACACCCTACTGCAATAGGCTGCTCACACCTATAGGTATGGCAATTTTTACATAGCTACATTGGTCCCCCTTGGGCCAATGTGAGTATGTATTTGCCATACCTGTTGGATTCCCGTGGAAGCTGGAAATCACTGTAGTAGACATTGCTATTATGGTGATCTCCACTAGCTTTCGAGTCCAGTGCCCATTGGCTGCCCTGCTGCTTACTAAACACGCTCAGGCAAGGTTGCCATTCAGGGAACACTTTGCCTTTTTTTTTCATTTTGCAAAGAATTCTCTGATTGGATGAGCTAGAGATACTGATGTGACTGCCCTGCCTCTCAATCTTGTCCAATCAGAGAACACTTTGCATTTATTGACAAAATGCAAAGTGTTCCCTAAATGGCGCCCATGCCAGGTGAGTGACAATGAAGCAGGGGAGTTGCTCAGCATGGGACCCAAAAACTAGCAGCAATTATTGTTGTAGCAGAGCCCACTACAGTGATTTCCAGCTTCCACTGGGATCCCACAGGTATGGCACATACATACTTACACTGGTCCAAGCTTGACCAATGTAGCTATGTAAAAATTGCCATACCTAAACTTCAGCTTTAAAGTGAACCTGTGAGGACAGAAACATAGGGACCAACATTGTTGTTCTGGAACCTGCAACTTTAAAAACAATGGTGGCTACTGCATTTCTATGCACTTTAGGAGGGACTTTTCAGTATATCATCATATGCATTGCACATACTCTAAAAGGGAATACATTTTATCTTCAACAAACAATTTCTTCCTACATAGTAGAAGGAGCATTGCCAGTGGGACCCCCACAAACATGTGATATGCTCTTCCCAAGCCAAGTTATATAGTACACCGCAAGCTGTTAATATGATCCTTTCCAAGTACAGTCACCACATTCTCTAAAACATGCCATTGCTCCAGGAGATGGCCTGGGCCTGGAAAAAGGAAACACTGAAAGCAAAGTGTGCAAATATTCTAAAATCTAGAAATGCTGCATATTGTTGCTGTTTAGGGAAGATTTCTAAAAAGTTCAAATGCGTGATGTGCATGTGATCACTTACAGAGAGAAATTAGACTATTCAGAAAAGACAGGAAATTGGGTCAAAGAAGAGAACAGGGGAACAGCAGGTAAGTGGGTGTAAGTAAAAGACTAGAAAAAAAAGACATACAGTCTTGAGGAAAAGCAATGCCCATGGAAGGAGTGGAGAGCTACGTGATTCAAGATGAGACTGTGATCTCTGAAGTTCAGGTACTTCTTGACCAAGCACATGACTGATTACAAAGAGAACTGTCGGAGTTATTAAGTCAGCCACTACAAATCTGGAAAAATTGTACCATTAAGTGGCAGGGAAGCATGAGTTTTACAATGCGGTTTAAATTAGAGGTTTTTCATGGTAATGGTGGTCATGAGAAATCAATAATCAGTGAAGGGATAAAGTAGCAATAGAAAACAGAACAGGAATGAGACCCATATCGTTATATCGACACAGGAAAATCACAGTCCCCAGTATAAGTAGGTTGTGGCCACAGCATAGAGTCTTTGGTGGAAGCAGGATCCCTATTTTAAAATGGAAGTGAATTCTGAGAGCTCATCCCAAAAAAAGGGTAGGCAGAGGGCAAAGTCATAAGTAATTGTTATTATTTATTAAAAAGGAAGTGAATTATGAGAGCTCATCCCAAAAAAAAAGGCAGGCAGAGGGCAAAGTTATCAGTAATGCCTGTGATCCTCTGCAGACATTCTTTTCTCTTTACTGACTTACAATGCCATGTTCTGCATTTTGTCTCTCTGTGGAGCCGGCCATCTTGGTAGTGACAGGGCCTCGCCTCCTCATGTCAATGCCTCTAACAAGGAAACCAGTGAGCAGCACACTAGTAACATCACAAAATCCCAGAGACTAGCACTTCAGAGGGAGCAGTGCTTGAGATCTTAGACTGCAGATTAACAGCCATGATTCCAAAGCCACAAGAGTGCCTAGGCACACTCATATACCTGGAAGTACACTGCTTTTTTTCATGAGATAGCAGAAAAATACTTTTTCTGGGTATTGTGCAATTAACATTTTTACATTTTCCCTTATAACATAGCAAACCTTCACTTTTTCAGTTCAGGTCCACTTTAAAGTGGAATTCCAGGCACCAAGTAACTGCTCCTAAAACCCATACTAACTAACCCGTGTAAGAAAGATCTTTCTTTACTTTACCTATACTCAGGCTGCTCCAGTCTGGGCATGTGATCTGGCTGAACCGGCTCCTCTCTATCAGCCAGCGCTGGCTGAAACTGGGGAGATGACATGACCAGAGTGGAGCAGCCTGGAAATTTAGGTAAATATGTAGGTTTTTCTTACAAAGGTTAGTCGGGTGTTAGGAGGGGGGAGGAATCATTTTTAAGATTAGTAAGGTGGTGGCCTGGAATTCCACTTTAAGATCCCCAAAAGTGGTAAGATGCTGGTGGGTTACTGAGTTTAATCTTCAACATCAGTTCCTGACTGTGAAGTTTATCTCTTGTGCTGAACATACCTGAAGATCACAGGGGTAGTCAAAACAGGTTTAGTGAAATGGTAAAGAATCTTGAAATACAAGGTTTTACACCTGTATATGAATAGTTCAGCTCTGGCACCTGTATACCCCTTACAGACCACAGCAATTTTTACATTTCATCTATTGGCCTATAGATTTGGTGATGTCATTATTTTAAAAAAACAACATAATACATTCTCTTGGTAATATTGTTTTTTTTTTTTAATTCTTTCTATGTATTCTATAGATAAAAATGCACTTTTTTCTAGTCTGACTAGTGTTAATTTTTAAAACAGGGTTTCTTGTCAACAAAAAGTGACATTTTATTCTATCATTTCTCCTGTGTATAAGGAAACTAAAATGCTGTTCTGCATAGCAGAATTACTGACAACTGAAAAATTATTAAAATGCACCATTAAAAAAATTAAGGAACAAACAAATGAAATGAAAATGAACCAAAGGCTTAAACATTGATGGTAAACAAAAACAAAAAAAGAAAGGGGAGGAAGAAGTTAATTAGGGCTAATTAGGGTTAACTAGGGCTAATTAGGGTTAACTAGGGTAATGCCTAGTACTGTACATACAATGACGAAAAACCGCTTTCAGAGCGATCGTCCGATAATCTGTTCCTTAGTACACATCTTTCCAGAGACAATCACGACAGTTCATGCGAAAATATCCAACGGGACAAGCAAGAAAAATTTTCTCTTATGATACCAGCACAAATGATTTTCATGTAATTAGTATAGGATTTGTACAAAAAAAATCCAGTGACCAAGACCACGCCTGCTCAGAAATGAAAAAATACATTACGATACAATCTATTACATCACTTCCGAAGTTGTATTCTGTCGTACAAGAATTTTCATAACTTTAGTAACCTGACGGTTTTTCAATATAGCATGGATCGATCATTTGTTCAACATTATTATTGTGTGTATGAGGCATAAGGGTTTCTAAGGGCTGTTTATTTTTTGCTTGCAAGATTGCTTCAGCTGACATCAAATGTCATCCCTTTGATCTGCTACCAGAGAAGTTACAATGAAACAATAACAACATTGCTACATTGTGACTCTTCTTGACACTGCTGAAACGTTTCTGTTTTTGTGGTGTGCATAGTACTTCCAATGCCCATAACTGGTTAGGTATATAAATGTAGAATATTCAGATGGGGCATCTCTTAAGGCCGGGTTCATTCTCGAACGCTGCGGTGTGGCTGTATGCATGGTTTCCATGCATCTTACCCGCATTTTTAGCCACGGTACCACTGAGTTCTATTAGGTCATGCTTTCTTGCTGCGTTTTCTGAAAGAGCACCAAAGATGTGGCATTACAGGACTTTTGGTGCACTTTCAGAAAACAGGGCAAAAATGGGGGCTGGGGACTTTAGTCTGGTGTCTCCTGGAAGGTGTTCTGAATCTCTGGCTTGTGACACTCCGAAGTTCCTAATTACAATTCAGAAATTATGAGTAGTCCAGTCTAGGTCAGGGTTAAGACTGTCCTGCTCCTGGTGGCTCCATTTGATCATTCAACTGTCAAATGCCAGAGCCACTGCTGACACTGAAGTTCTAGCATTTGCCAGCTGAATGGTGGGTGAAGGCTAATCCCAACTTGGGCACAAGTTGAGGCAGACATCTTAAGTCTCCCGCGAGCCGCGGGAGTCTCCCGCATTTGGTTGCGGGCTCCCGGGACACCCGTAAGTGCAAAGCGATCTCCCGGCTGGACCTGTCACTCAGCCATAGACAGACAGAGCAGCCTGAGCGGCCGAATGGAGTACGAGTGACAGGTGGATGTAGGCTGCGAGCTGAGGCAGAGGGGGGACAGCCCATACTACTGCATGGGTACTTTTTTTTTCAGGTCGGGCCAATACAGCAGGGAAAGGAAGGAGGGGGGTGGGCGGAGGCAGAGAGAAGTCTGTGTGCCACCCGTGATCTGCAGGCTGTAGCAATTAAAAGAAAAACTTTCCCCAGTCAAGCGGACTCTTTCTCCACTTCCAGGTGCGCGGTGATCTCCTGTGCGACAAGTACATGACAGTTCTCTTCTATATCAATCTGCCAGGCAGACCGGGACTGTCATGTTATTGTCGCACAAGAGATCACTGCGCAGCGGCACCCGAAAGTTGAGAAAGAGTCCCCTTGACAGCCTACAGATCATGGTGCCCAGTCTTCTCTCTTCCTCTGCCCACCCCTCTCCTGCTGGGGAATTCTCTGACTGGGATAGCTCCCCAGCACCAGCAGACAGATCCCAGCACCAGCAGCTAGACACCAGCAGCCAGACCCCAGCACCAGCAGAAAGAGCCCAGGACCAGCAGACAGACCCCAGGACCAGCAGCCAGACCCCAGGACCAGCGGCCAGACCCCAGCACCAGCAGCCAGACCCCAGCACCAGCAGCCTGACCCCAGCACCAGCAGCCTGACCCCAGGACTAGCAGCTGGACCCCAGCACCAGCAGACAGACTCCAGGACCAGCAAACAGACCCCAGGACCAGCAGCCAGACCCCTGGCACCAGCAGCTAGACCCCTGGCCCCAGCACCAGCAGCCAGACCCCATGACCAGCAGCCGGACCCCAGCACCAGCAGCCGGACTCCAGCACCAGCAGCCGGACTCCAGCACCAGCAGCCGGACTCCAGCACCAGCAGCCGGACTCCAGCACCAGCAGCCAGACCCCAGCCCCAGCAGCCAGACCCCAGCACCAGCAGCCAGACCCCAGCACCAGTAATCCAGACCCCAGCACCAGTAATCCAGACCCCAGCACCAGTAATCCAGACCCCAGCACCAGCAGACAGACCCCAGGACCAGCAGCCTGACCCCAGCACCAGCAGACAGACCCCAGCACCAGCAGACAGACCCCAGCACCAGCAGACAGACCCCAGCACCAGCAGCCAGACTCCAGGACCAGCAAACCGACCCCAGGACCAGCAGCCAGACCCCTGGCATCAGCAGCTAGACCCCTTGACCAGCAGACAGGCCCCAGGACCAGCAGCTGGACCCCAGCACCAGCAGACAGACCCCAGGACCAGCAGACAGACCCCAGAACCAGTAAACATACCCCAGGACCAGCAGCCAGCCCCCTGGCACCAGCAGCTAGACCCCTGGCCCCAGCACCAGCAGCCAGACCCCAGGACCAACAGCTCAGCTCCAGCAGCCAGACCCCAGGACGAGCAGCCCAGCTCCAGCAGCCAGACCCTTGGCCCCAGCAACCAGACCATTGGCCCCAGCTGCCAGACCCCAGGACCAACAGCCCAGCTCCAGCAGCCAGGCCCCAGCAGCCAGACCCCAGGACCAGCAGCCCAGCTCCAGCAGCCAGACCCTTGGCCCTAGGAGCCAGACCCCAGGCTCCAGCAGCCAGACCCCAGGACCAGCAGCTGTGTGGTCAGGCTGCATTTCATGGGCACTGGTAAGGCTGCATTTCATGGGCACTGGTATAGCTGCATTTAATTGGCACTGATCAGGCTGCATTTAATAGGCACTGGTAAGGCTGCATTTTATTTGGGGGGGGGGGGGGCGGCGCGAAGCGTCACCTCCCTGAAATGAATTTGAAACTTCCCTGAAATTAGTTTTTGCAGGTTAGGATGTCTGTTGAGGTCCCATTCACATTCTGGACACAGGACAGAGAGATCTCACAGGGATCAATTTACAGACTAGTAGAGATGCACCGAAATTTTGGCAGCCGAAACATATTGGCTGAAAATGGTGTTTTCAGCATTTTGCTGATAGAGAAAAAGGTGCTAAAAATGGCGCCGGCAGCATTGTTTTTTTCTGATATACAGTGGAACCTTGGATTGCGAGTAACGCAGTTTACGAGCATTTTGCAATACAAGCTTTTTTAAAGAAAAATCCTGACTCGCTTTGTTTCGCAAGACGAGCAGGATTCAAGCCTCTGGGGTGTGCAGTTCCGCATTTGGCCAAAGGTGCAGGGCGCCGGTGATGCTCGGAGACACTAGGAGCTGCTTGGAGACACTCAGAAACACTCCATTCCAGAGTGGTCTCTGAGCGTCTCCAAGTGTCTCCGGCGCCCCCACACGTCTGGCCAAATGCGGTACTGCACAGACAAGCAGTGGCTGTAGAACGGATTATCTGAGTTTCCATTATTTCCTATGGGGAAACTCACTTTGATATCCAAGTGCTTTGGATTACAAGCATTCTTCTGGAACAAATTTTGGTCTTACTGCAGCTGAAACTAGGAGGTATGAATTCCTTTTCTTTTGCAGATGTTAACCTCTGTGATTTTTCTCTGACTACAGAATAAAGCACACGTTGCCAGGCAGATCTCAGCAAACAACTTAAAATATTCACTTTTTTCACTTGATAACGCACAGCCACATCTTTCCACAAGGTGTGTGATAACATTCCTAAGTGTGGAACAAGCAAATCAAATGGTTACGATCGGGGTATGAATGTAAAAAAAACGAGGCGAAGGTCTGTATTAGTCATAGTAAAGCCATATAATGGCAGCACAAAAGTCTTGTGCTGATGTGAAGAAAAAAAAAAATCTTACACTTTTTTATCACACTGCTTACATTTAAATACGTCAACCTTGCTTTCTTACAGCAGCAATCATTAACAGGTTAGAAGTCACACTGAACTAAGGGAAAGTAATGTATTCTTATTACAAAGGCAGATGCAACCATTTTCCAACTTTTCTTCCCTATATATACAAATGTTCTGCAGAAAAATAGCACATCATACATTGTTTTGTAAAAAAGAAGAGAGTATAAAATGTCATATTTTGTGCAACTGAAATATATTTATTGTGATCTGTAGAAGCACTTAAATTAAAGATGAATTCTCAGCTAATTTTCATAGGTGATCGGCACATTTGTGCATAGAGATGATCTATTCCTTTATTGATTTACACCGTATTGGCTAATTGAGCCTAAACACACTTATGTCACGGACTTCTGGTTCACCTATGAAAAACCTTATAAAGCACTTACATTTTCTGTTACACATGAAGTGACACTAAACTCTGGCTTGAAAAAATAATAATTTTCAAGGATGTATTCTTAACTTGCCGTGACTCAACTTCCTGTTACGTCCACATTTGTTTTCCATGGTCCCACCATAGCCACCCTCTCTTGCTCACTTCCAACATGGACAATGGGATTTGTAGTGTTCATAGAACAGTGCACATGAGCGCAACTAAAAGGAGAGGTTTGGGAACTCACAGAAGGTGTTACAAGGAGAAACAACACAGTGAGAAACAATTTCATGAAAAATAGATTACAGGGCCAATTAGTAGTGGATGTGTACAGATTATTTTTGGAGAATAAGGATATCCACTTGAATCCTGTCCATGTACGCGATTGGCTTCAAGTAGTTTTTGCTGCTGCTGTATGCCATACCCTCTGCATTTTTTGTTTTCAGTCAGAGATGCTCTTTCATCTAAAAGCAATCCTAGCCGCTGATTAGCCGCTGGATTGCTTTTACAGGCAGTGGGAAGGGACGTCCCCCCCTCTCGACGTCTCTTCGGGCTCCCCTGTATGATTGGGGAGCCCGATATCTGATCTGGCGGTGCTGCCGGGTTATCATAAAGCTGGCCTAGGACCGTAAGGTCCCCGACTATCTCTATGGTCTAGGGGGTTGGAAGCAATGTCTTTAATTTACTATACAGTTAGGGTAGATGTAAACGCTGACTTTTTTTTTTTTTGGAAAGTGTGAGATAATTTTTTTTCTTTTTTGATTTAACCACTTCTGGACTGCCCACTGTATATATACATCACTAGTTTGGTGTTATATACAGCTAGCTGCCATAACCCTGTTATTTTTTTAAACAGTGGGCGATCCTCTGTCACATAAAAGTGGTCCCGGCGGCGGATTCGCCATGGAACCACTTTTATGGGCAACAGGATAGGTGTCCTATCCTCCCACTGCTTCCCGTCATTTTCCCTGCTTACCGGAACTGTTGGTAGCGCCAAAAAGAATCCTATCCTGTGGAGCGATGGGCAGTAAGTTGAGTGAGGGCAAGATGTCCCCCTAACTCGACTCTATGCCCCTGGAGACCGGAGGGACGTCACTTTTCCTGAGGACCCCTACGCAATTTTTTTTTTTCATTTTGGTACAGCGTTCCCCTTAAAATCCATACTAGATTCAAGTCTGGTATGGATTTTGGGGGGGACCCCTATGCCATTTTTTTTTTAGATTTGGCGCAGGGTTCTCCTTAATTTCCATATAAGACCTGAAGGGCCTGGTATGGATTTTAGGGGGACCCCCACGCAATTTTTTTTTTTAATTTTGGTTCGGGGTTCCCCTTAATATTCATACCAGACTCAAAGGGCCTGGTAATGGACTGGGGGGGATCCCATGCTCTTTTTTTCAATGAGCTTCATCTATATTGCCCAGACCCCACAATTCATTACAGCCGTGATCAGTTTTAAATTTTTCCTTTAAAAATGTCATTTTGCTGTGGTATTGTTCTAAACACGGGAAAAATGCTCCACTTTGCAGGCATACTATAGACATCCCCAGGCACGATATTTAAAGGAATATTTCATTTCTATTGTTTCACTTTAAGCATTAACACAATCACTGC
The DNA here is from genome assembly GCF_042186555.1 of Aquarana catesbeiana. Classification (NCBI taxonomy): domain Eukaryota; kingdom Metazoa; phylum Chordata; class Amphibia; order Anura; family Ranidae; genus Aquarana; species Aquarana catesbeiana. Next base: position 498,205,791 of record NC_133324.1, on the reverse strand, counting down.
TCCTGAAAAAACTGCCTTTTTTAAAAAAAATGTTTGCATTGATACATGTCCCCAAACACTTTTTCTGACAATAACTTGCATATAAGCCTTTAAAATGAGCACTTTTGATTATTCATGTTCGTGTCCCATAGACTTTAACGGTGTTCGTGTGTTCTGCCAAATTTTTTGCCTGTTCGTATGTTTTGCTGCGAACCAAACCGGAGGGTGTTTGGCTCATTCCTACTGACTATATATATTTAATATATATGTGAGCTTTTTGTTACTTTATAAAAATGTACTGACTGTATGATTAACCTAAAGTTGGCACACTATATATGCTGAAAAAAACTTTCAGTTATTTAACCTGCTTCTCATTTCTCAAATTCTAGAATTTTTGGACCACCTAGTCCCCTGAGACCTAAGCTTCATGCAAATAATATCAGATTAGTGTCTGATTCTAACCAGGCCCTCAATACATTAAATCATCCTTCTTATTATTAGGCCCCTTTCACACGATCGGCGGACCTGAACGGGTGCTCCATGTTAGCCTATGGAGCGACGGATGTCAGTGGAGACATGTCCGCTGACATCCGACCCGGTCCAATCCCCAAAAAGCAGACGGATGGCCCTACGTCCAGATCCGTCGCTGGCGGATCGGATCGGGTGAGATCTGATGAAAACGGACATGCTGTCCGTTTTCATCCGATCCCTCCATAGGCAGCAGCAGCACCTGACAAGCCTCTCCCCGCTCAGTGAGCAGAGAGGGACCTGTCATCCGCCGGTTTGACGGAGATCAACGGACAGATCTCCCGCTGAGCCGGCGGACCGAGGCGGACTCCTTGGAAGCTGAGTCCGCCTCGTGTGAATGAGGGCTTAGGCATAAATAAGTGTGGTTCTAAATATTTTTGTGTGTGTAAAAGACCAATTTCAGTTTCCTGCTGTAAATTGCTGTTCATAAAATAAGCATAACTGATTACTTTTTTGTAAAACTGTGCAAAAAGCACTTTGTAGCACACCAATAAATTAGTGTCAAAATAAATTTATAGCCAATAAGTGCTTGGACATGGAAAAATATGTTTGTCAAAGCAATCCACTAGCTGTGTTGAATGGATGGGGGGGGGTGCCCTGTGTGACCTCACAGCCAGCCATAGATAACACATGAGTGGATGGGACAAAATACTATACGTCCCTTGTCAAACAGAACACTTTAATAAAAATGGAATTGAGACTACTTCTTTAATAAAACATGTGCTTCATTTGCAGGAAAGTGCAATCAAACATGCTAAAAATTATTTTTGATTGTCCTAATTAGATAGTAAAAGAATCTGCCACACAACCATAAATATTACTGATTTGGATATTTATAGGTGCAATTGACCATTTTAAATAATATGCCATCCTAAAGTGGTTGTAAACCCTTACATATACCCAGTAAAATGACTAGCCTCACAGAGATGAACACATCCTCCTACATAAGTTGTACCTGTTTATCTGAGGCATGTTTTACAGCATTCCTCAGCTCCAAAAGGCGGAGGGCAGGAATCTGATGTCACACTATGCACAGAACAAAGCAGGGAGATGAGTGTACTCTGAGATCTGCATGGAGGGGAAGGACACACCCACCTCTGCACAGTCTCATAGGGAAACATGCACAGCTGAGGTTGTCAATCACCTGCTGTTTGCTGTAGGGGGGGTGCATCTGGTGTCAGCATTGACTGTCAGGAGTGACTTATGGGAATAGCAGAGGAATGATAAAGCAGAAAGAAATTACACTAGGTGCTTTTCAATTGAGGCAAGTATGCACTATGCAGTTGCATCTCAAAAAATTAAAATATCATCAAAAAATTAATTTATTACAGTAATTCAGTTTCAAAAAGTGAAACTCATATAATATAGAGATTCATTACACACAGAGTGATATATTTCAAGCATGTCTTTCTTTTAATTGTGATGATTATGGCTTACAGCTGGTCAAAACCAAAAATTCAGTATCTCAGGATAGACGGCTGACTTGACAGTTGTCCAGAAGACAGTCATTGGCACCCTCCACAAGGAGGGTTAGTCACAAAAGGCCATTGCTAAAGAAGCTGGCTGTTCACAGAGTGCTGTATTCAAGCATATTAATGGAAGGTTGAATAGAAGGGAAAAAGTGTGGTAGAAAAAGGTGCACAAGCTACAGGGTAACTACAGCCTTGAGAGGATTGTGAAGCAAAGGCTTCACAAGGAGTGGACTACAGCTGGTGTCAGTGCTTCAAGAGTCACCTTACACAGGCGTATCCAGGACATGGGCTACAACTGTCGCATTCCTTGTGTCAAGCCACTCCTGAACCAGAGACGACATCAGAAGCGTCTTACCTGGTCTAAGGAGAAAAAGGACTGGACTGTTGCTCGGTGGTCCAAAGTAATCTTTTCAGATGAAGTCAAATTTTGCATTTCATTTGGAAATCAAGGCCCCAGAGTCTGGAGGAAAAGTGGAGAGCCACATAATCTAATTTGCATGAGGTCCAGCAAGAAGTTTCCACAGTCAGTGATGATTTGGGGAGCCATGTCATCTGCTGGTGTTGGTGCACTGTGTTTTATGAGGTCCAAAGTCAGCAGAGCCCTCTACCAGCAAATTCTAGAGCACTTCATGCTTCCCTCCGCTGACCAGCTTTATGGGGATGCCGATTTCATTTTCCAGCAGAATTTGGCACCTGCCCACACTGCCAAAAGTACCAATACCTGGTTTAATCATCATGGTACCATAGCGAATCTGTGGGGTATTGCCAAGAGTAGGATGAGAGACACCAGACCCAACAATGCAGATGAGCTGAAGGCCGCTATCAAAGCAACCTGGGCTTCCATAACACTTCAGCAGTACCACAGGCAGATCACTTTCATGCCATGCCGCATTGATGCAGTAATTCATGCAAAAGGAGCCCCGACTAAGTATTGAGTGCATACTATACTGTACATGGACATACTTCAGTAAGCCAACATTTCTGTATTAAAATCCTTTTTTATTGGTCTTATGTAATAATCTAATTTTCTGAGATACTGAATTTGGGGTTTTCACTAGCTGTAAGCCGTAATCATCAAAATTAAAAGAAAGAAATGCTTGAAACATATCACTCTGTGAGTAATGAATCTATATAATATGAGTTTCACTTTTTTAATTGAATTACTGAAAAAAATTAACTTTTTGATGATATTCAAATTTTTTGAGATGTACCTGTAGAAGGATAAGCTTTTTCCACTTTTATTTCAGGGGTTTACAACCACTTTAAAAGAAGAGTGATAGCGGAAATGATGGCATTGAGAAATTGCATTCCAGTGCCACTTCATCCCACAAAAAAAATATTTGAGGAAGTAGCGACAGCAACAGCAAGTTGAGATGTTAATAGTGATGTAAAAAAAATGGAAAGCACCGAACATCAAACAGTTGTCACTAGTCACTTTGTTGATGCACTGCATTTTAGAAAACTACCACATGCTCAATGCCTTGTTCCCAACCTGAAGCTGAACTCCAGGTATGTTTTTTGCATAGTTAAAGTTAACTTTTGCAAAAAAAAAAAATAATAATAAATGGACTTTTTTGGCAGGTAAAAAAATATGCATGTATTATTTTTGTTGTTAGGGACCTGTAAAGCATTGCACCCATGATCAGCAGCTTGTGGGTGTAATGCCACGGTCCTGCAGACTGTCTGCGCAGCTGTCTGCCCGTACCTGATGCGGGCAGACAGTTACACTCCGTCAGGAAGCTCAATGAACTACTTAGAGCGATCAACATTTCCCTGGTAGTTCAGTGAGTACTACAAGCCGACAGCCCCAAAGGTTGTTGGGACTTGCAGTTTTCCCATTCACGTTTGTGAATGGATGACACAGATGGGCGGGCAGAACCCCGCACGGCCGCATTTTTTTACACTGAAACAGCAAACGGGGGAGAAGATCCCCCACTTGTTGTGAAAATGGGGACTCCGGGGAGGTGTGCATTTGTAACATGTTACATGTTACACCTTGAATATGGGGGTAACATGTAACATATTACAAAAGATGAACTTATCCTTTAAATTGGTCCAGCTTGGCACCTTGGGTTAGGTATTAACTTTGGCCCCTGCATGGGCTGGTCTAATTGTTGTTTTTGTTGTGTTTCTACATTTGTAAAACACTAATAAACAGATTTAAAAATTGATCCAGCTTGGATTAACCACTTGCTTACTGGGCACTTATACCCCCTTCCTGCCCAGGCCAATTTCCAGCTTTCAGCGCTCTCATGACAATTGAATGACAACTGCGCGGTCATGCAACACTGTACCCAAATTAAACTTTTATCATTTTTTTCACACATATAGAGCTTTCTTTTGGTGGTATTTTTTTTCACCACTGGGTTTTTTATTTTTTGCTAAACAAACAAAAAAGACCAAAAATATTGAAAAAACAAAACATTTTCTTTTCAATCTTAGTTTATTTCAAGATAAAAGTATAACAGAGGAAGAAAGCTCTTTACAATATAATATTACATACATTTTACACAGAATAATGAGGTGACCCTTTACTATAAATGTACAGGTGGAGACAATTTGACGTATAGTCTCTGGTGAAACAATGAAATATCACATTGTATATAAAAGCCTTCGATATAAGAGAAGAATAACATGCGTGTGGGATCCAACATATATTTACCCTTAGGGTTTCGCGTGTTGGTTTTGTCATGAGGATCCTCCTATTCAGGCTGATATGCTGCAGGGATCTTTTATTTACTTATAATAGATATTTAATTCATTGAACTATTCTGGGTATATGGCCTTTAATCATATGCTTGAGTGATTGGTTCAATACATAGAGAAAAGTAAGCAAAGAGAGAGAAGAGAATGATAGCGTGTAAAGAAATAAGGGATGGTAAAGAAGGTGGAGGTCACTCCAGCATGGCTAGCCGGTGGATGAGGATGGGGCATCCCCGACCCATACAGAAAAGTCATCGGAGTATCAAAACATTGGCCACGAGGTCAGGCTGGTGGAGAACTGTTCCTCCTTCCCCGTGCCAACAGGCGCTCCAGATCTCTTATCTGATCCACCTCGACAGCCCAATCGCCCAAGGAAGGTACATCCGCTGTTCTCCAATATCGGGGAATCACTGTCCTAACTGCGGCCAGAAAGTGGCGCAATGTATCTTTTTTAATCGACTTGAGGGGACCTGGGAGCATAGATAGTAGGGCTATCTCTGGTGTGGGCTTAATTGAGTTCGCCATTAGCCTGCCGTATAGATCAAAGACTTTTTGCCAAAGTTTCCTAATTGGAGGGCAAGCCCACCAAATGTGGAGCATTGTCCCTCTAGAGGATAGGCATTGCCAACAAGTATCTGACAAAGAAGGGTTAAACCGTTGGATAGTCGCTGGGCATCTGTACCACCTCGTTAATAGCTTAAACCCTTTTTCTTGAGTCTTAGTTGCCAAGGAAATCCTATGCGTCAGGATAAAGCTTTTTTGCCAATCAGCAGGGGAGATGGAGTGTTGTAAGTCTGTTTCCCATTTCTGCATGTATGTTGGAAGGTCAGGGGCAGACACATTCAGTATTAGGGAATATAACAGTGATACTACGTGTGTTGGCGGGTCCGGTTGTAGGAGCAGCTCATCAAAGTCTGATGGGTCATCTAGGATCTCTGAAATGGAGGAGAAAGTACGTATGTATGACATTAATTGACCCCTCTGTAACCACATTGTTGGGGGCCTCAGGTCCGTCTGGGAGGTTATGTCCATTCTCAAGGATGGGTCAGTGCGTAAAACCTGCGCTATGCGTCTATGACTATCCCTATTTCAGGGTCCAAATCTCCACTTACTTACAGCTGGGGGGAAGGCCGGAGTCCCGAAGAGAGGGGTCATAGGGCCCTGAGGTTTAGATAATTTACCAGTTAAGATCAGACGGTCCCAAATCTGAAGTGTTTGACGAGTGAGAGCAGTAGAGAGTGTACTATCCTTACGCTGAGCCGTAGGGGTCCACGGCAGGGCGCAAAGATCAATCTCATTGAGATGTCTCTCCAGTTGAACCCAGAGCTTGGAGGAAGGGTGGTGAAACCAATCCACGATACGTATGAATACCGCCACCTTATGATATGTAGAGGCATCTGGGACCCCCTACCCCCCCCCCGGGTCCTTCGGAAGGATCATTGTGTCGGATTTTATCCTGGGACGGTCCCCCTTCCATATGACTTTAGAAAAAATCTGACAAAGCCTTTTGAAGAATGAGGTGGGAATATGGATAGGAATGGTTTGAAAAAGAAATAGAAATCGAGGGAGAACATCCATCTTCAAAACATTCACCCTACCCAACCAAGAGAGCTGTTTAGATGCGTATGTAGCCAGATCCGCTTGTGTTCTAAGAAGTAGAGGGGTTAAGTTGCTGGAGAATAGCTGGGATGCTTCTGTTGGGATATGAATTCCTAGATAGAATAGATATGGAATATATGTGGAGCTTGTCTTAAAAGGAAAGGAGGACGAGAGGTGTTGGAAAGCCGCTTTTGGGAGTGAAATGTTGAGGATTTCTGACTTACTATGATTAACTTTAAAGTTACTAACATCTCCATATCTCTGAAACTCCTGTATAATGGAGGGCAGGGAAACTTGCGGTTGGGTTACAAACATGAGCAAGTCATCTGCAAATAGGGCAATTTTAGTATGTATAGGGCCTATATTAATACCATGAATAGTCGGGTTGTTCCTAAGGGCGATGACTAGGTGTTCCATAACAAGAACGTAGAGAATAGGGGGACAAAGGACATCCCTGCCGCGTTCCATTGTGAATAGTGAATTTTGGAGATAGGGAACCGTTTAGTCTGATCCTAGCGGAGGGAGATGTATAGAGGGACATTATTCTGGAGATCATGTTTTGGCCTAGACCTATCTGTTGCAGTGATATGCGAAGGAATTGCCAGTCGAGGCGGTCGAAGGCCTTCTCTGCGTCGACCATGAGAAGGCACAATGGGACATTGTGGGCCCGAGCATAATCCGCAATGGGAAGTGTTTTCAGGGTGTTATCCCGCGCCTCTCTCCCACTCACAAAGCCAACCTGATCTAGGTGTATTAAGCGGGGTAACAATGGTTGCATTCTATTAGCTAGCACCTTCGCGTACACCTTCAGATCTACCCCTTTCAGCGATATGGGTCGGTAATTTGCACACATAGTCAGGTCTTTGTCCGGTTTTGGGATAAGGGTGATATGTGCCTCTAGAGTTTGCGGCGGGAATACTGATCTCTCAGAGAGGGAGTTAAACACTTTTGTTCAGAAGGGGGTAAGGAGGGGAGCAAATTGTTTGTAAAATTTTGGAGTGAAGCCATCAGGGCCCGGACTTTTACCAGATGGGGTAGACGAAATGGCGCGGGCAACCTCGTCTTCCGAAATCGGAGCTTCAAGGTCCTCTATCGTTTCGTCATCTAGATTAGGTAATGCATTTTGTGAAATATATGAGGCCTGTGCTTCCGCCGTAGTGGAGGGAGGCTCAGTGGGGTTTGCTGTAGGTATGTTATACAGAGATTGATAGAAGTCCCGGGATACCTGTCCCATCTCAGAAGGCGAAGAGACGGTTTTCCCACAAAACATTTTCATATTTTGTTATAACATTTTATAAACAGGAAATTTTTCTCCTTCCCTGATGGGCACCGTTAGGCTGCACTGATGGGCACCGATGATGCGGCACTGATGGGCACTGATCAGGAGGCACTGATGAGGCTGCACTGATGGGTGGCATTGATGGGCACTGATAGGTGGCACTGATGGGCACTGATAGGTGGCATGGAGAGGTGATGGGCACTGATATGAAGCACTGGTGGGCACTGATAATGAGTCACTGAATGGCAGCACTGATGGGCACTGATTAGCAGCACTGGTGGGCACTTAGGGGGCCGATGTCCCTCTAACAGAAGTCAACTACAGGCTTTATTCTTTTCTTCACGCTGACTGTGTGAAGAAAAAAAAAAGCTGGTAACCGGCTTCTGTTTACTTCCGTGATCAGCTGTCTATGGCTGACAGCTGATCACGTGGTAAAGGGTCCGCTGTGCTTGGCCTTTTGAAAGAAGAAAGAAATGGCTGCAGATCCAGAACTTCCGATTGCCTTTTATTTTGTTTCACAAAGATAACACCAAAGACACCAAACTGTGGTCATGGAGACGCGTTTCACACATACACATCTTGTGCTTAATCATTGTATGTGTGAAACACGTTTCCGTGACCACAGTTGGTTGTCTTTGGTGTTATCTTTGTGAAACAAAATAAAAGGCAGTCGGAAGTTCTGGATGTGCAGCCATTTTTTTCTTCTTTCCAAGTTTCCCACGGAGGCGGGCTGGGCCTAGCACTCTGCAAGATACTCCAATCAGCCTTATCTCTATACACCTAGAGCAGTGGTTCTTTTTCTTGTGTACATGCTTGGCCCTTTACCCTGCTCTGTGATCAGCCAAGTCCCAAGAACATGGCGATCACAGAGCGCCGCAAGGATGGTAGGATGTACATGGACACCCTCCCAGCATTTGAGGTTCACGCTGTAGCTGTCTCTCAGCTATAGCGTGGACGTCAAGTGGTTAATATAAGTATACTTGTTCTATACCTGGCCGATCCCTGAGGAAGCAGAGAACCACTGTAGCAGCCACTGCTACTACAATGTTCCTCAATAAATTTCTTGGTCCTGTACTGAGCGGCTGTCCTGCTTTATAGCAACCACAGGGGTGGGTCACCTGCTCAGCACAGGCTACGTTCAGAGAATGCCTTGAATTTTTCTCAATGAATACAAGTTGTTGACTGGACGTGGTGATGATCGTAAAATCGTAAAATGTTTATCCGCTTCCACGGAGATCAGCTAGGTATGGAATATGTATACTTACATAAGTTCAAGCTGCACCAATGTAAATGCAAAAAACACAATTAAATTAACGGTGAATACTATTCTAAAAACAATATCCTTGGTTAGAAAATGCACAGCAAGAAAAGGCTCAGCGACATTTGTAAAAAATAGGTCATCCTAAGCCTTGTAGATAAGTGGACATAGTTATGTTCAAGGCTTAGAAGCAGGACAACAAATTCTTCTAGGCTTTGAACATCTGGTAGATTACTTTACAGAGAGTGTTGTCTATGTCAAATCAAAATCAATTTATAAACATATCAATATACCACTTATATGAGTCATTGAACATTGTTCTGCAACATGTAAAAATGTAATAAAAATATTAAAACAGAAAATTAATGTATTAAAAAAATTAAAAAGCTTAAGAAAAATGCACCCAAATCTATGTAAAAGTATTTAAGTATGTAAATTAGTAATAGAACTATTGATATGGTAACTGACAGATACTGAAGCTGTTTTATTTAGTCTGAGTAGTTCGGTATCAGTGCCCTCTAATGATTACATGGTTAAAGGCCTTGTTTATTAAACTAGAAAGTTAGGCGAGTCCAGCGAAGTGAAATGCATGCAAATATCCAATCGTGTGTAAGGAAATTTTTTTTTAAATAAAGCTCTTTTTGAACATGACTGAACACAAGCTTACTTTACTGCAGTTCACCTAATTCACCCTTAAACTATAGCTGAAGGCAAAACTTTATTTTTTTTTTTGTTTCAGTGATAGTGTAGAGCAGCCTTTTTCAACCAGGGTGCCCAGGCACCTTGTGATGCCTTCAGGTGTCTTCAGGGTTGCCTTGGCAAAATACCTAGAAATTGCCCCAAAAACTGTATACAAGTCAGCGGGTGAATCAAGCCTGCCTATTAGTTACACAAAGTCACAAGTTTTCATTGTGCACCATTACAACCTTATAACCGCCAGTGTCCTAACAACTAATGATGTCATCCGTTGATAATGAGGATTGTTTGCCCCTCCCCTGCCCCTCTCCTTCAGTATCAGGGTCATATTAGTTCACTGAGGGAGAGAAACAGAGAGAAGAGAAACATTGGAATACTAATCAGTACCAGTGTGCAAAGGTGTATTCTCTTTGGGAGAATAAATCACCGCTAATGTTGGGTGTCCTACACATGTAGATGTTGCTACATTATGCAAAACTATTAGTTAAATCAGGGGGTCCACCATCTATCGTTTTTTTTTTTTTTTTGAGTTAATTCACAAACTTTTCTTCTCAGCATTACATACTCACATATTGTGTGTAATATGTCCGCCTGTGTCAGATTTCGTCGGAAAGAATAACTTATATTATTCACTGCAGGCGGTTTCCATCTTCATTGTGGGCATTTGAAGCCCACAAGGATTTATTTCCTGGATGTGGTGAATGCTGTGCTCCCAGCATTCACCGCTCCTTCCCGCACATGCTCAGTGGCATCCTGGGAAGCCTGAGACTAGCTCCCAGGAGTCTGGGAGAGGCTAGAAACACGCCTACTCCCACGGGAGGAGAACCAGGAAGTGCAAGAAGAATAGAAAAATAAAAGGTAATTACGGCGTTTTAAATTTTTTTAAACAGCATGTCAGCATCTAGGCAAGGAAGAGAATACATACAGATATTGTTCAAAATTTGGGTGGAACCCCGCTTTAAGTTTTAGAATGAGGCGCCGCGAGATTGTGTGGAATTTTAAAGGGTGCCTTGACTGAAAAAGGTCAAGAAACACTGGTGTAGAGAGAAAATAGAACATATATCAGGTTTCCATTGCTCTCTGTATCCCCATCAGGAAGATTCAGCCTCTTTACTTGTCCTGGTGACCATTATCAACGAGAGTGAAAGCTAACGAAAATCCCAACTGTTGAGCTGTCCCCAAACCAATAATATAGAGGGGAAATCCTCCACAATGACTAATGCCGCATACGCACGAGCTGACTTTTCGACCGGACTGGTCTGACGGACAATTCGACCGTGTGTGGGCTTCATCGGACCTGCAGCGGACTTTTTGGGTCGAAAATCTGACGGACTTTAGATTTGGAACATGTTTCAAATCTTTACGTCGGAACTCCGCCGGACCCAGTTCCTATCGAAAAGTCCGCTCATCTGTATGCTAGTCCGACGGACGAAAACCAACGCTAGGGCAGCTATTGGCTACTGGCTATCAACTTCCTTATTTTAGTCCGGTCGTACGTCATCACGTACGTATCTGTCGGACTTTGGTGTGATCGTGTGTAGGCAAGTCCGTTTGTTGGGAAAGTCCGTTGGAAGTCCGCTGAAAGTCAATTGGATAGTCCGTCGGACCAGTCCGGTCGAAAAGTCTGCTCGTGTGTACGCGGCATAAGTGGTTATCACTTCCGCCTAGCAGCAATAGGGTCGTCAGTTCAAATCTCAACCACTGCACTACCTGCATGGAGTGTGCATGTTCTCCCTGTGTCTGTGTGGGTTTCCCCCAGGTACTCTGATTTCCTCCCACATGCCAAAAGACATGCTGGTAGGTTTATTGGATCCTGTCTAAATTGGCCCTAGTATTTGAGTTTTTTTGTGACTTTAGAGTGTAAGCTCCTTGTGGGCAGGGACTGATGTGAATGTATAATAAATATGTGTAAAGCACAATATAAATTGATGGTGCTATATAAGTACCTGTAATGAATAAATGGGGACACCACCTCTAGTGACCCTGGTGATGACCAGGGATTCCCTCACTTTGGAAGTATTTCCTTTTCCCTGGGACACAAATGACAGGTTTTATTACCCTCTTAGTGTATCCAAATTGAAAAAAGTTTGCCTTTAAGCAAACCAGGTCCTAGAAGTCCATTTCTGTCATTGTTAACCACCCTGTCCACTCCAAACTGTCAATCCTTTGAATTTGCAAGTGATTGCCACACCAGTACAAAAATGTGTTTTTTCTCACCATTACTGACCTTCACCCAGTCCATGATTCTAGAGGTGACATCATTATCATACATGGAAAAGGAGATAGAACCCCAGCCCTGTATAAGCACCAACCCAGACTGACTCACAACAAGACTTTATCATGGGAATTCAGCAGGGGAATAGGGAAGCAGAGAAAGTAAGCATCAGCAGTGGAAGGGCTTAGTTATCAAGCAAACCTATGACTTTTCCCTGAATGGGCAAATACTGCTTCATATTAACAATACCTAAAGGCTTTATTAACATCAGCCTGGAAAGAATGGAAAGTTAAGAACATTAGTTGGCTGCTGTATAGCAACACCTACAGTGGAAGGTATTCACAATGCTTCACTTTTTCCACATTTTGTTATGTTACAGCCTTATTCCAAAATGGATTCAATTCATTACTTTCCTCAAAATTCTACCAACAATACCCCATAATGACAACTTGAAAAAAGTTTGTTTGAAATCTTTGCAAATTTATTAAAAATAAAAAACGAAAAAAATCCCATGTATAAAAGTATTCAAAGCCCTTGCTCTTTACTTTGTTGAAGCACCTTTGGCACCAATTACAGCCTCAAGTCTTTTTGAGTATGATGCTACAAGCTTGGCATATCTGTTTTTGGGCAGTTTCTCACATTCTTCTTTACAAGACCTCTCAAGCTCCATTAGGTTGGATGGGGAGCATCGGTGCACAACCAATTTCAGATCTCTCCAGAGATGTTCAATCTGGTTTAAGTCTGGGGTCTGGTTGGGCCACTCAAGGACATTCACAGAGTTGTCCCGTAGCCACCCGTTTGTTATCTTGGCTGTGTGCTTAGGGTCGTTGTCCTTTTGGAAGATAAACCTTCGCCCCAGTCTGAGGTCCAGAGCGCTCTGGAGCAGGTTTTCATCAAGGATGTCTCTGTACATTGCTGCATTCCTCTTTCCTGCAATCTTGACTAGTCTCCCAGTTCCTGCTGCTGAAAAACATCCCCAAAGCATGATGCTGCCACCACCATGCTTCACTGTAGGGATAGTATTGGCCAGGTGATGAGAGGTGCCTAGTTTCCTCCAGACATGACGCTTGCCATTCAGGCCAAAGAGTTTAATCTTTGTTTCAATAGACCAGAGAATGTTGTTTCTTATGGTCTGAGAGTCAGGTGTCTTTTAGCAAACTCCAGGTGGGCTGTCATGTGCCTTTTACTGAGGAGTGGCTTCTGTCTGGCCACTTTACCATACAGGCCTGATTAGTGGAGTCAGGCCTGATTAGTGGAGTGGTGCAGAGATGGTTGTTCTTCTGGAAGGTTCTTGTCTCTCCACATAGAAACACTGGAGCTCTGTCAGAGTGATTATGAGGTTCTTGGTCACCACCCTGACTAAGGCCCTTCTCCCCAATTGCTCAGTTTGGCTGGGTGGCTCGCTCTAGGAAGAGTCCTGGTGGTTCCAAGCGTCTTCCATTTATGGATGATGGAGGCCACTGTGCTCATTGGGACCTTTAATGCTGCAGACATTTTTCTGTACACTTCCCCAGATCTGTTCCTCCATACAATCCTGTCTCGGAGGTATACAGAAAATTCCTTGGACTTCACGGCTTGGTTTGTGCTCTGACATGCAGTGTTAACTGTGGGATCTTATATAGACAGGTGTGTGCCTTTCCAAATCATGTCCAATCAACTGAATTTACCACAGGTGGACTCCAATCAAGTTGTAGAAACATCTCAAGGATAATCAGTGGAAAGAGGATGCACCTGAGCTCAATTTTGAGTGTCATGGCAAAGGCTGTGAATACTTGTGATGTACATGTGATTTTTCGTTTTTTATTTTGAATAAATTTGTAAAGATTTCAAACAAACTTTGTTCACGTTGTCATTATGGGGTATTGTTTGTAGAATTTTGAGGAAAATAATGAACTTAATCCATTTTGGGATAAGGCTGTAACATAACAAAATGTGGAAAAAGTAAAGCGCTGTGATTTCTTTCCAGATGCACTGTATATTATATGAGGAAGCACAACCATAATCATAGAAGAACACTGTGCGTAGTTGATCGGCTATGACTGTGTAAATCAGTGGTCTCCAAACTGTGGCCAATGGGCTGCATGTGGACCTTTGCTTGACTTTATCTGGCCCTTGGGGCACTATTCCTCCCACTGACACCAACAATGGGGCACTATTCCTCCCATTGACACCAACAATGGGGCACTATTCATCACACTGACACCAACAATGGGGCACAATTCCTCTCACTGACACCAACAATGGGGCACTATTCCTCCCACTGACACTAATAATGGGGCACTATTCCTCCCACTGACGTCAATAATGGGGAACTATTCATCCCACTGACATCAATGATGGGGCACTATTATTCATATTAACACCATCAATGGGACACTATTTTTCCCACTGATATCATTTTGTACTACCACTGACCATTGTGTGCCCCCCTAAAATATAAAGGGCAGTAAACCGGCCCTTTGTTTAGAAAGTTTGGAGACCCCTGGTGTAAATATAAGAATATCTGTCATCCAGAGTTGTGGAAGGCAAACATGACATTAAAAAGGAAAAAACTCTTTGTTTCTGTAAAAATGTAATAGTCACTAATTTGAATGCACCCAGCTTTCTTCATTTTGTAGAACTTCGACAAAATTGAAAAAAAAAATACTGAATACTTCTGCTCCATCGGGTCCTCATGAATTTGTATGTGCCTTATAATATTAAATGTAGCATTATTCTTCTTTCTGCCGTACCCAGGCCCATAACTGCAGGCAGTCTTCTTAATCTTGGATGAAATTGTCTTTTACTCAGATTATAGCGGTAGTAAACCGCAACAAAAAAGAGAAATAAAATGGGCCCCAAGTTATTTTAGTCATAATGTGCTAGTATGCACTGCATACTAGCCCTTTTTTTTTTTTTTTTTTTGCTGTCTGTTCTGTTGGGGAGATTTCTCCTCACTTCCTGTCCTTAAGAGGCAACAGGAAGCAAGAGGAAATATCTACAAAGTGAGTTGACTTTACCTCTTTGACAGATACCGAAATAGGTGTCCCTACAGGAATATTGACCCTTACATATTGTTTTGTTAACAGTTTCTAAAATTTTGTATATTCCACCATTTTCTGTCTAGGTAACCAGGACAAAGAAGGAGGGTGACTCTACCAAGGCAGCAAAAACTTGGCAGGGGTTCTAATCCTTCCCCATTCTATCCCAAAAAAGTTTTGGCTTCACTTACACTTTAGTGATAACCAGCAATAAGGTCAGGACTTAATGTCCCAATTACATATTCGGGTGAAGCCACCACTGCTAAAATCTGCAGTGCAATGCAGCTAATCTTTATGCAGAGCAATGCATTCCAAGAACAGCATCTTTTCATTGCTGTCATTAATCTGAGCTGCAGTGCTGGATGTGCAAGGTCCTGAAATGTCATTTTGTCAGGGATATTGACAGCAGGGCTCCGCATGTGCCAAGCATGGGTAATCTGATAGCAAAAAAATGAAGCAGCAAGTGACATGAGGTCACACGAGAGCACCTATTAATACCCATACATGAATCTTAGCAGATGACGTGCTGCCCTGTTTAGGAAGCACATTGGTGACAAACCACTTTTTACATAAACTTTAAACAGCATCTAATTATACCATTTCTCAATTTATTCTTCACATGCACAAGACAAATCTGCTAATCACCCAGCTTTCTGCACTATGCTGTACAGATGAAGCAACCATATCTCCAAAGTGACCGGAAGGCACTGATAGACACATCATCTCCTCTGCTGAAACTACATTTTGTTCATTTGCAAAAAAAAAAAAAAAAAAGAGGCAAAATGATAAAATGTAACAATCTAAGGTTTTCCGGCCCCTTTTACACTTGTACAACTTGTCCTGTGACTTGGGACTGCAAAGTCACATGACAAGTCGTACCCCATGATTTCCAATGAGTACCGTTCATATCTGTGCGTCTTCAAAGTAGTCCCTGCACTACTTTGGTCCAACTTTGATGTGACATGAGGTCCATAGACCTCAAGATTACACAGGCATTGCTACAAGTTGCATCAAAGTCACGTCAAAATCGGGTCAAAGTCGCGGAAAAATCGTGACTTTCAGGTCACACAAGTGTAAAAGGGGCCTAAATTCTCTTTCTCCTGTAATATTAAAGTTAAAGTAACACTATACTGGTTTTAAAAAAAAAATTAAGTATATATTCTTAACCCAAAAATTGACCTTCTATTGCTCTTAACCTCCTCCAAATCTCAAAATTCCTTTTGTTGACTTCCTATTAGAGGATGGCTATTGTCATTCTCCATGATCCCACTGTATGTCGGACTGTAGCTACCACTCCTAAAATGGACTATGGGATTTGTAGTGCATATAACTGTAACTAAGGTGCACTGCGCAATCCAAACTGATGGAAGAGAGGGAGAAAAGGAGAGGTTTGGGAGGCCACCGAGGACATTAAAGCGGAGTTCCACACGTTTTTTAATCTAATAAAAGTCAGCGGCTACAACACTGGAGGCCTTTTTCAGGCGCTTTAGCGCTAAAAATAGCGCCTGTAAAACGCCTCATCTGCAATCCCCGTGTGAAAGCCCGAGTGCTTTCGCACTGGGGTGCTGCGCTGGCAGGACGCTAAAAAAAGTTCTGCTAACAGCTTCTTTGCAGTGCTTTAGGAGCGATGTATACACCGCTCCTAAAGAGCCCCTGCCCATTGAAATCAATGGGCAGCACCACCGAAGCCCCTGCAAAGCGCTTCGGTAGCGGCGATTTGCGGGCACTTTTAACCCTTTATTCACCCGCTAGCAGGGGTTAAAAGCGCCCCGCTAGCACCCGAAAAGCAACACAAAAACTACGGTAAAGCGCCACTAAAACTAGCGCCGTTTTACTGCTGACGCCCGGGTGCTGGCAGTGTGAAAGGGCTCTTAATAAACAGCCACTCACCTGTCCCACGGTCCAGTAATGCGGCCGCCCGGAGGCTCACTCCTCTCCCCCTCCTCTCCGTCGGCGCTGTCATAGAAACTGTGGGCACCCGGCCGTGACAGCTTTCAGCTTCACGGCCGGGCGCGCATTGCGTATGCACGTGTCACTCTGCGCACTGCTAGTGAACAGGCAACTTTCTGGGACCTGCGACGTGTCCCAGAAGATTGCAGAGAGGGAGAGGCCACCTAGGGGCAGAGGAGGAGTCGCCTAGGCGGCCAAGAGCAGGAAGGAGGAAGTGGGACAGGAAGTCCCACTCTAAACTAGGTACCCACTCCCCTCCCCAAAAAAAATGACATGACAAATGTGACATGTCAGGGGGCGAGGAGTGCTTAAAGCGGAAGCTCCACTTTTGGGTGGAACTCCGCTTTAAAAGGAGGCAAAAAAACACAGTAGTGCCGCGCACACACGACCGTTTTTTCCGTCAGAATAAACTCTGGCGGTTTGTCTGACGGAGTTCCGCTGAAACGGACTTGCCTACAAACGATCACACCAAAGTCCAATCGTTTAGAACGCGATGACGTACAACGGGACTAGAAAAAGGAAGTTCAATAGCCAGTAGCCAATAGCTGCCCTTGCATCGTTTTTGGTCGGTCGGAATAGGATACAGACAAACGATTTTCCTGATAGGAACTGATTCCGTCGGAAAGATTTAAAACATGTTCTATATCTAGGTCCGTCAGAATTTTCAAAAGTAAAAGTCCGATGAAGCCCACACACGATCGGAATATCCGATGGAATGATTCCGTTTGACCTTTTCTGCCAGAAAGTCCGGTCGTGTGTACGCGGCATAAGAAACATCATGAAAAATGGATGACAGGGCCATTAAGTAGTGGATGTATATAGATGATTTTTGGATACTGTTTAGTGTCACTTAAAGCCTTGATTTACACCTGTGCAGTTTGAAGCTCCAAAACACTCAACAACCATTATCCCAAACTTTCAAATTGTGCCAGTTCACTCAGGCCCCTGTAGCTCAATGCCTGGCGCTCAAAAAGACACAAGAGCTACTTTTGAAACAGAGCGGGGCATTTTAGCCCCCTTTCACATCAGTGAGATTTGACATGCGATTTGACATGTCAAATCACATGCCAAATCGCAGCCTATTGCCGGCAACAGCACTGTCGCAATCAGTGCAATGCTGACTTTGTGGTGCCGCACCGATTTCCAAAAGTAGTTCCTGCACTACTTTTGGCCAATTCGGGGGGCGATTTCAACAGACATATGTGCATGAACTTGCACAGATGTCTTTCAAATCGCCCCCGGACTCGCACTGAAATGTGGATTTGAAATCGTGCGAATTCAGCTGAATGAGGGCTTATGCAGCGAACACACGAGCAGACTTTCCGGCAGAAAAGTTCTGACGGAACGATTCCGTCGGACATTCCGATCGTGTGTGGGCTTCATAGGACTTTCATCTGACCTTTTCTGTCGAAAATTCAGACGGACCAAGAAATAGAACATGTTTCAAATCTTTCCGACGGACTCGATTCCTATCGAAAAAAACATTCGTCTGTATGCTAGTCCGACGGCCCGAAAACGACGCAAGGGCAGCTATTGGCTACTGGCTATGAACTTCCTTTTCTAGTCCGGTTGTACGTCATCACGTTCAAAAGGATTTTGGTGGGATCGTGTGTAGGCAAGTCCGTTTTGTTGGAATTCCATCGAAAAGTCCTTCGGAGTTCAGTCCGACAAGAAGTCCGCACGTGTGTACACAGCATTAGACTTCAATGGGAACACCTGAAAACTCTTGAAAATTTGTGTTTTTTTAAACCTAAACAACCTTCATCTCCTAATAACTAGTTTTCTATTGGCTATAAAAAAAACCCTCAAGCATGAATACGCCTTAAAAAACATGCAAATGCACAGTGAAAAAATGCTCCAAAATCGCCTGTAAATGTAGAAGCTCAGGTGTGAATGCAACCTAAAGCTGGGTGTACATAAGGAATTTTTTTTTTTTTGCTTAACCGGCAAGTGGATGCAGAGATCTCTCCTAATGCGCTATTGTATTCTGACAGTGGGAACCCCCCCCATCAGAATACACAAATCAGCACTGCAGCCATTGGCTGCAAGTGCTGATTGAATGCTCGTTTTCCAGCAGGACTGTTCAACAGAAGCTGAATAAGGCTCAGTTCACACCTGTGCAGGCCGCGCGTTCCACGTTTGCACAGGCACAGCAGCCCATTCATCTGAATGAGCTGCTGTGCTGCATGAAACGCACAAAAAAAGGTGCATGCACCTTTTTAAAAATTCAGCCGCATGGAAACCGTATGGTCTTTTTGACCATAGAGTTTCCCTGCGGTTCCCACACCTGCGATTCTGCTATGGGCTGAGATGCGTGGGGGTACCATTCAGAATGAATGGCAGCCCTGTTTGTCTCGCAAGAGCAGTGCAATTCGGCTGTGGGTGGTTGCAGGTGGGGGAATCAATTTGATTCTCACAACCGGAACGCCTGGTGCGCAAGTGTGAACTGAGCCTTAGACCAGATTCTGTTGAACAGACAAAGGTACACACAGAGTAAAATTTGGCTGCTTCCTGCTGAACTGACCAATATTCAATATGTGTATACCAGCCTTTAGTCTACAATAGAGGACTTTAATAGAGTATTAAAGTCTGGCATATTTATCTAAATGTAAAGTTCTCCCAGGATTCATTTCTTTGTACTGTTATCACCTGTTGTTTTAATGTACGATATCCTATTGGGATAATGGAAGAAGGTACTTTGTGCACACAATATAACCCTGGGATCTGTCACTTGCAGTTAGGGACTAACTCTATGTTGTTTATTAAGCATTTCTCTTAAAGCTGAAGTATAGCTAAAAAAAAAAATTCCCAACAGTTTGTCACATTCATATTGTGCATCCAGCTGGATCCTGGAGAAATCTGCACTGCAGGGATGCCTGTCCTCTTCCTGTCTTTGAACTTCTGGTGCTTCAATGGTTAAAAGTTTTGGGTCTTCAGGCAGAACAGCAGAACATATGATCCTATTGGTCCCTGTATTGGGAAAACGTGTTTCACTGATAAAACTGCCTGTGACACAATCTATGAATGGGGGAGAAAATCCCGTGACTGATCACTCTCCCCTAGTCACAGAAACAACTCTTCTCAATGGAGGAGGAAGGAGGGGGCGTGTCCCTGTCGGGCCATCTGTACTGCTGTTCTGCCTGGAAATCTGAAGCTGTTAACCACTGAAACGCTGGAAATTTGGAGACAGGGAAAGGACAGGCATCCTAGCAGTGAAGATTTCTCCAGGATACAGTTGCCTACACAACAATGAGCATTTCACTTTATATGCAATAAGGCAGGCCCTTGCACTACATAATTGAAGGTAAATCTAAAGGACATTGAACAAGAAAATTGTATAATGTATGGCCAGCTTAAGGCCAGCCATACATGGGTCCAATTCTGAAAGAATATTCTTTTGAAAATTTACGAATTTTCGTTCAAATTTTGCACCATTAGTGGGCCACATCAATGGCCAATCTTCATACGGCTATTGAATTTGAGTGATCGGGTATGTTGGAAATTTTTTGAAAAACTAACGATTTTCTAATCAATGATTGGGGAATTATATGAGAAAAATAATCGAAAAAGAAATTTGCATTAACACAAGAAAAGAAAATTCCTGAAAGAAAAAGAAAATTCCCGGAAAGAAAAAAAGATTCCTGGCCATGAAAATTCTTTTCTGTAGCAACATGAGGTGAAATTGAGATCTTGGTTGGTTGAATTTCAAAATCAATGGTGGCATCATCGGATCACAAAACGCAGAAAATTTTTGATTTTTGAAAGAAAATTTGTTAAGAATTCGACCCATGTATGCCCTGCTCAAAAGTGACTAAGGGGATGACAGAAGGAAGCACAAAGAGGGGGACAAGGCACCTGAAACTCCTGGAAGTGTCCAATGTTGAAGGTTTTTTCAGCTAGTGTAGCTCTTCAAGATAACAAAGATCTGCAGTGTGGGAGGAGGGATTCGTAAGTATTCACCCATTCCTTTGCAGGGAATGCTTTGTTTTAGTTTTAAGTATAGTGACAGATTCACCTAAAATTGTCTGTTTAGCTTGCAGCTTAAACACAAACACTTGGCATGTTTAGCCTTTGGAAGGGGCAGGAAATAAGCACAAATACCCCCTGGCGCCAATATATTTTAGAAGAAACAATACTGATTGGACAAAACCATCCAATCATTATTTATCTCAAGAAATTTCAGCCAGTGATATCTGCTTGAAACACCTAGATATGAAATTGTTGTTTTTTGTCCCCAGTTTTGTGACTGTCATCTCAAAGTATTGGGTACCTTTATGAATAAAATGAAAACGTAATTTATTAAAAGGAATCAGCCATGAAAAATCTGTTTTAGAAGCCTCAGATGGAAGCTGCTAGTGTCTAACTCAAAGACAATTTGTTTCTGTAGATAAGAGGGATGGAATAAATGCTAAATTTAGCATGACATTGTAAACTGAATCCTGACACTGATGGATTTGGTGTAAACATAGTTTAATTATTGAGCTGCTGTATTAAAAAGTGCTCTATTTTGCTGGGCACCGATTCCCTTTAAATTGGATCACACATGGACATTTCACTTGATCCACCATAATCTGAGTCTGTATAATGAGGATCTTGTTGCATCCTTGCCCTACTTACTTTTTGCTAGTTTTCCCTATTCTAGCAATCTGCAATTATGCAAACTCCATATTTTTATTTAAAAGACTGTGCATTTTCTTTTCTCAGCGACTGCAAAATGATAGGAAAACATCTGTCCCCATCTTGCATAATGTTCACAATATTCTGCATATACCAATTTATGAAGGTTATACAGTATGCGTTTTGTTTTGAAGTGCAGTAAATTGGGAAGTGATAATAGGGGGCTTTCTATGAGCAGTGATACTGTGCAGATAACCAAAAATCTCACACCTACAGATGCATAATCCTTGGGATCCCAAGTGGCATGTAAAGAATACTACCTTGCGACACATTTCCAGAGATACCAGTTACACAGCGCACCTTCCCTGAGAGCCTCGCAGCTTTCAGGTAGTACTGTCCTGACCCACTATCTTATTTTTAGTGTTAGAAACTAGGCAGAGTATTTTTGGTGCTTTTTTTTTTAATTACCAGTTATATTTAGAAGCAAAATTTTAAAAAATCTCTAATCAGAGTAAAAATGTGTATTTCAATATAGAAAATGTTAAAACCAACTATTTATCCTGAACCTTTAAGCCAGGGCTTGACAAATTTGCTTTAAATCTAGGAGCCAGCTAAAAAAGTTAGGGGCCATTTTTTAAAAATTAACTAATCTTACAGGTGGAACGTGTAACATGTTCCCGAAGGTGAACCTTTCCTTTAACCCTTTTGCCGCCAGAGCCATTTTTGCATTTTTTTGCACATGTTTAAAAAATAATTTTAGGCCTGAAGATTACATAAAATCCCCAAACATTAGTCACTTTTTATGTCTCACACAATATTACCGCAAAGGTCTAGGAAACACAAAATTTCAGTAAAAAAAAAAAAAAAAAAACACATTCAAAGTTAACTTTAGGGGGCACAAAAACACAATAAATTACCCAATTTTAAGTAAAATATAAAAGCTGAGGTTGCACCGAGTAAATAAATACCCAACATATCAAACCTTAAACATGTCAGTACCCTATATTTTCCATAGACGATGCTTTAAAAGCCCCCTATAAGTCATCCATTTAGTATTAGAAAGGAGGTCTGGTGCTAGAATTATTGCTCTCATTCCAGCGTGCGTCCTGATATATAACATGTGTATCACAATCAACATTTATGTTTGTACGTGCGTATATGTTGGGGTTGGGTGATTTTATGTGCTTGGGTGTAACTTTAATTTTAATTTGATGGCAGGGGAAACTGTGAACGGGGACCCCGAAATTACGTCACACGTCACTTGCGGGTCAACAACTAGAAGGCCCGGCGGCACCTGCTATGCCGGTCCCAGACCCACAGATGGGCAAGCGATGCCCGGGATACATAGCTGAGGTCGGAGTGTGGGGATCATTCGGGAGGCAGCCCAGGCCCGAGTCGAATCTGTTGGTCGCAATGGCGACCTGGCACCTGGAGTTTGTCAAGCCCTGCTTTAAGCTACCCAACTCCCAAAATGCTGTCACTAGAACTTAGCCTAACCCCAATGTTTATAGTATTAACCCCAAAACAAAAATGTAATGTATTGCTATAGATCGGGGGTCTCCGTACTTTGGAAACAAAGGTCCAGTTTACTTTCCTTCAAACTTTAGGGGGGCCGGACTGTAAAAGAAAATGCCCCAGTATATATGGAAGTAAATAATACCATAGGTTTTGTGGTCAGTAGGAGCAAAAAAATGACATTGTTGGTGTCAGTGGGAGGAATGGTGCCCCATTGTTGGTATCAGTGGGGGGAATAGTGCTCCATCTTTGGTGTCAGTGAAAGGAATAATGCCCCGAGGGCCAGATAAAGGCAAGCAAAGGACTACATCCGGCCCGCGGGCAGAAGTTCGGAGACCCCTGCTATATATTGAAGTTTCCCAATCTTCAGATGTGGTGGCTGTGTTTTTTTAGGCTTTTTTTTCCTTTATTTTCACCTGGTGATCCTACCAGTAACACACTTCTAGTCTTAGGGTGTCTCCACTCTGGATGAAGGAGGAATAGAGACACCTTTGGACAATTGTCAATCTGGGGAAAGGGTAGTGTTAGATGCACTAGCGGATTTAGATGGACTTGACGTGACAAATTAAAGCCAAACTGCAGATAACACTTTTTGAACAGTAAAACAACAGTTTTTTCCCTTTTGGGTAAACGTTTTACATAATATAATAAGAGCTAATCGTTATAAGCACCCCTATGGTGTTAAATGGTTTGTCTCAGTCGGGCCTCTAATTGCCACTTTTGTTGGACAGCTTGGTCTGTTAAAGGAAGTTGAAACATAACAGACTAAATAAGCAGTTTATTACATAAAATAAAGGAAAAACCTGCCTAAATAAAAGAAAACAAGTGCAGCCACCACAGTTAGGGGATGGTAAGCTTAAATATATTACATTTTAATATCACTTTAATTAAACCTTTGAGCCTCATTAACATGGGTGCTTACACTTGTAGTTCATGAATGTGCTGATCATTGCTGCTCATTTGCGGGGCTTTCAAATTGGGACGAGCCGCTGCATTCCCGTAGACACAAATGGGCTGCCTGCACACAGCACCTGGCAGCTCCAGCTGCATAAAGACACGGACCATTGATGGACTATAGATGTAAGTGACACTGTTCCTGGTAAGCTCCATCTGTCGTCCCTGAACACTGGTACTCCTCCAGGTATGCTCCATCTGTTGCTACTGACTGCAGGTACTGCTCGAGGTAAGCTCCGCTTGCCACTCCTGGCCCCTGACACCTGTTCCATTTGTTGCTCCTGGCTGCTGGTACTGCTCCATGTACACTTCATCTGTCCATCGTGGCCGCTGCAACTATTCCTCCATCTTTGAGCCCTTGCAGCAAGTTGCTGCCACTCCTGGTATGCTCCATTGAGAGCTCTGCTCCTCCAAGCCCTTGCTTCTAGTCACAGCTAAACCGGGGTTGCTCTGTTTGTCAAACCCTGAGATCTTGCAGCCAGGCACATCTGAGCATCTATCTTTAGTGTTCCTGCTGGCTCCATTTATTCCTTACTAGCTGCCTTGCCATTTCTGTTGGTGGTCAAATTACATCTTCCTATTACTTCTGCCAGTATCTAGGGCACCAACCTGGGGTGTCTCTGATGAATACCACCCATCCTTTTGACCTTGCTCCTTTGCAAACCCAGTCTGGTTCACTCTGTTTCACTCAGTTTGCACGAGCTCCACATCATGAACCCTATTGATGTGCCTCTATTTAAGGAGACGGAAGTGTCACCAGCACACCAGGATCTCCAAAATTGGGTCCAAAACTTTAATCACATAGTATCAAAAAATAAAAGCGACGTTTTGGAGCCACGCAGGACCCATTCATCAGGCATGTGACCCTAAGGAGGTCACACTTCAGGCATGTCCTCCCAAGAGTCGAACCCAGCCCAGATAATGACCTTCCTGCAGAGCCTGTCCAACTGCTGAGATCAGTTACAGCAGAAATTTCAGGTGGCATATCTGTCTTTAGCTCCTCTGTTTCCTATGACTGAACCGCCAGTTGGGTGTGCCTCTTCCACTACGCTACTCTGGGCATTAGTCTTCCTTCCGGGGGCTCCTTAGCCTCTGGGAGTGCAGAGACATCCTTGCCTCTGAAATCAACTGCTTCCTGACAGCTTTAAAATGTACTTTTGACAAGCCTGATTGAACCTTTCCTGCTACCATTGCTCTTCTTTTTTTTTCAACCAGGGCACCGCTGCCCTTGACCAGTATGCTGTATACTTTTGAACCCTCTCATCAAATCTAACCTTACAGAGATCTTAAGTGGTTACCTTCTTGCAATTCCTGATGTCAGGATAAAGATCAAATTGGCCGGAAGGACCTTGCCTCCTAACGTCTGAGGAAAATCTCCCCTCAGTACACAGGTCAGCATCTGCTTCCTCGAAAGGGCCTCTAATCCCTTTCAGCAGCAGAGACCTATTCTTTCTCATCACTCCTTGGAATCCTTCCAGGTCTTGGATACATGACCAGGTCCCTCTACTAGTCAAAAGGTTATGCAGTTGGGCAGAACCTGTCTCATGCCAGAGAAACGTTTATGAAGATGTGCTCGGGGGTTGTGGATCTACAACAGGAAGAAGGATAATTTCCTCTCCAAATGTCCTCATCTTCCAGGAAACTTCCATCTTGAATTCTTTCTAGGATGGAATACTAGTCACTTCCAATTATGTATTCATGTCAAAAATGACTGTTCCTTGCAGCCTTCGATACTGTGACAAATAATACCAGTGCCAAGGTTTTAGCCATTCAAACACAACAGGTAACTTGCTAAGTCCATAGCTAGCAGGGGAATTTTTGGCAGAAGCAGCAGCCTACAGTTAATGGGATACACACCACTGTACTGATGTGTATGGTGCTACAGAACATTTCCCCCTCTCCTCATCTCTAAATCATAGGGGAAGGTGTTCTGTAGTTCACAGAGGTAAACTTGATAGGGCTGATAACACTGCTAAGTTATTTTCAGAGGACACAATGCAGCACTACATTTCTGGCAGGGTCAACGGGCATTTTTTGTACTTATCAGATAAAACAAAAATGCTTTCAATTATATATGTACCAGACCAGAAGGGAGTAAATAAGAAAAAGTTAGGTTTTTAGACATTAACCCCTAAAGTAACCCATAAACTTCACCTAAACCTAGTTAATAAACGTAACCTTTTTATCGTGACAAATCACAATACCAACTGCAGGTATTAGGTTGTAATAATTGTGTTTACAATGAAGCTTTCTGTGACTTCCTAAAAATCATTATACGGATGAGCTAAATTAAAATATAATAACCCCTGAGATAAAGAGAAAAGAGACAATTTTGTGATCTAAATTATATGTTCTGAAAACTGATAAATTATACACCAGAAAGAGAAAATCTTGTCTACCCAATGCTTTGTTTGGGAAAATACAACAGCCTTTACTTAGGCAGCAAGCAACATGTACAATATCTTAGAGCAACTCATCAGCAGCCAGATGACTTCTGTAAATAGACAAAAAGTTGGTTGCTAGGGGTTTTTTGTCTTGCTTTTTAAATTATCTCCAAATGAAAAACTTTTTTTTTTTTTTTTTTTTTTTTTTTAGATTTGATAAGAATGGTAAATAAAGAATAACTGTCATATTTGTATTGCTAGGGAAAGTCACTGTCACAGGGAATGAAAGTTAGATAAATCCAAAATTTTGAGTTACTATCAGATCAGGAAAAAAAGGTCAAATCTTCAAACAGTTATTCCCGTGACAACTGTTTAAAAGGAGATATCCCTCACATTGGAAAAATATCCTCTTACTTCCTGCTGAGTCTACAAGTGAAAGAAAATCTCCCTACATACAAAAAAAAAGACTATGGTTTTAACCCTCCCC
Source organism: Aquarana catesbeiana (assembly GCF_042186555.1). Lineage (NCBI taxonomy): Eukaryota > Metazoa > Chordata > Amphibia > Anura > Ranidae > Aquarana > Aquarana catesbeiana. The sequence continues at coordinate 498,179,135 of NC_133324.1, read as the reverse complement.
TACTAAATAAGCCACTAAAGCGGAAGTTCCGCTTTTCCTCCTCCCCCTCCTCCTTTACATTTGGCCCTTTTTTGGGCGGGGGTGTGAAGTTTTAACAGGTACCCACTTCCCCACTTCCAGCCGGATTGCCACCGCGCGCCCATCTCCCCCCCCCCCCCCCTTCCAGGACACATCACAGGTCCCAGAAAACTGCAGGATCATTCACAAAGTGCAGCGAGGCTCACACATGCGTAGTTAGAAGCTGGTTTTCCTTTAGTCAAAATGCCGGTGCCTGGACCCTAAGCCAATTAAAGAATCGACTCAGATGAGGACAGCACTGGATCCAGGGGCAGGTAAGTGTCTTTATATTAAAAGTCAGCAACTACAGTTGACTTTATCTTAGCAACCAACATGGCATCGACCTTCTCTTCCTGCCTACACTAACATCGCTGGTGCTAAGGAAAAAGGCACCTAAAGTATAACCGAAGGCAGAACTTTTTGTTAGTTTTAGTGTGGAGAAGATTTAGAACACTCTTATAGCTGTCTATATCTTATTTAGGGAGTTTTACCCTCTCTATTTGTCATATTTTCCATAAACATCACAAGTGAAAGAAAATTCCAATTTTGAGTGGTCAGCAGAACAGGAAGAGAAGGGAGACCTTCCAATGGGGACAATATTTCTGGTGACCCAGGTGACAACCAGGAATTTCCCTCCCTGTTTTGGCTATATGATAGGAAGTAAAGGGAATTCCCCCAATGGCAAAAAAAAATCCTGACTGGGGTTATGACCTTCCTTTATTCTATCCAAAAAAAAGTAAAAAATGGTTTGACCTTTTGTTCTTCTTAGTGCAGAGCTAACTCC